>NW_005054312.1:10498576-10499670 GCF_000277835.1 Geospiza fortis
AGCCGTGCCCCCCGCCCCCAGCACCGCGGAGCCAGGGGCAGAGCAGGGCTGGGGGATGTTGACCAGCGCAGGCAGAGGAGGCAGGGAAATGACATCGGATGTCAGAGGTGTAAATCAGCTTTCGGCATCCCCTTCTGAGGATCTGTGCACCTCGAGGTAGCAGCTCACATTGATTTCTCGGGGTCCCAAAATACAGTCTGACTGAAATGGGAGGTGGGGAGAAGGAAAGAGGGCGAGAAGAGAGTTCATCACCCCAAAATGCAAACACACAAGTGCATGCACAGAAAGGCCTGGACACCCCAAGCCACAGCCGCCCCCCCTGCTTTATGCCAGATGAGAATAGGGCAATGATCCCCTCCCAGTATCCCACCCCAGCTTCCCAGGACAAGTGGCTTAACCTCTCAAGGGTGTCCTGAAGCTTAATTAATTCCTGAGCTGCATGTGTTGGGAGAGCCAGCAAGCCGTGGGCACGGCAGGGGCTGCGCAGAGCAGCAGCAGCAGTGGGGAAATGCAGCCTCCTGCCCATGGATGTGCCAGGAGGGATTTCAGCCGCATCCAAAAGAAAACCAAAAAGGAATTAGAGGTGATGGCAACGCCTCTCTCCTCTTCTCCTAGCATCCCCGGTTGCAATCACATCCCCAGCCAGTGCGTGGACCATTATGCAATGATCCAGGAGCCGGGAGAAAACGATCCTTCTACGCTCCTTCTACGGGGGACAGAGCAGGGAACGCCAGGAAGGACCAGCCGGCCCCTTTGGGAGCCCACTGCTCCACTGCAGCTGGCGAGCTGCAGGTTTGCAGGCGGATTTTATCAGCTGATGTTAATTCTTCCACGCTTCCCCCTTCCCTATCATCCTCCTCTTCTTCCTCCCCCTTGCGCATCGCTTGTTCTGCCGCTGCTGCCGCTCCACGTGACAGCGGCCACTGCAGAGGTGACCCTCGCCGGGAGGAGGGCGGCCGCTCCGCTCTCCTCGGAGCTTGCGAAAAACTGATTATTCTGCTTTATTCTCCAGGGGATTTAAGAGCAGCTAAAGCCGTTCAGGAATCAGTCTCCGCAATCCCCTCCGAATCGCCCAGCCCAGAGCATCCCAGATG
>NW_005054312.1:10499847-10514671 GCF_000277835.1 Geospiza fortis
TAACGGTGGGAGCGAGCTGGCGGGGCTGTGATGGCAAGCCACCCTTCGGATGGTGAGCCATCCTCGGGCTCGTCCCGTGGCCTCTGCGGGATCCACCGGTGCAGCCCTCCGGCACCACCTCGGCACCCACGGGCACAGCCCTCCGGCACCATCTCGGTACCCACCGGTGCAGCCCCCGGGCAGCAGCTCAGGAGGACACGACCCAGCCCGCGGCCCTGCAGGGACACCCGGCACTGCTCCGGCCGGCGCTCCAGCCCAGCTCCGTGGCTCAGAGCCACCTCTATTATTTAACCAGGAGCGATAGAGAGAAGCCTGGGAGAGATAATATGCCATGACACCGGATAAGAGCTTCTGGCGTCACAGGGGAGGAGGATTACATGTCCCTGAATGGAGTTAGAGATGACAGAGGGGAGGGGAAGAGTTTTTAGCAGGGGATTAAGTTTACAGCTCCAGGAAGGCTTTGGGGGGTTGTTTGCTGTCATAAGACAAGTCCTAAAGCTGATATACCTGTTAGACTCGCTTGGGGAGGGCTCCTGAAGCAGGGAGCCACGTCAGTGGGGTGGGGGCAATGAACAGGTCCCCAAGGACAGCCCTGAGGTCAAATGAGCTCACACTTTAGCTCTCCAAAGGGTGTCAAAGAGATGCTGGCAGATACCGGGTAAAGGGATGGAGGGGAAGGATCCCTTAGGCCAGTGTGCATCCCACAAGAGAAGAGGGTGTGAGCACCCACCAGGAAAGGTGAGGGTCAGATCCCTTACCTTCATCTTGGAGGCAGGCTGGATGAGCTCCGTGATGGAGACCTTGTCCTGCTGCAGCCTTCTCTTGACAAGCTTGGAGCAGCAGATGTTGACGGAGCTGAGGACGTGCCAGGAGTTGTACTCCACGAAGGAGCGGCTGTCGATGACCAGGGTGCCCTCAGCTCCGTTCCTCAGGAGGCTGGCCAGCTTCTTGGGGTCCATCACCTTGCGTGGGAGCCTGTCCCCAGCCATAACGGGCCAGTCCCCTCTATGGCAAGTGGGGAGCAAGGAGTGGAAGGGCAGGGCACCCGTGTCCCCAAGGGGAATGAGCGAGGGGTGAGCAGGGCAGCACCCGTCCTATTCTCCTCACGCTGCTAATGCCCAGAGTGCCAACTCATTGTGCTGAACCTGGAAAGAGAAGAAAGGAGACAACAACCCATCAGCTAGGCAGGATGATATCAGGGTGTCTTCAGAAGAACCTAAGGGTGCAACAAGCCACACTTTTGAGGTGTGTTCTCCCAGCCTGCTGGCATGTGCGGCTCCAGAGCTGCCCAAGTCAGAGGTTTTCTCTTTGTATTTAATAGCCCTCAGCAGAACTTTCTTCCATAAATTCGTCTAATTGCTTTTTGAAGTCATGTCAGCTTTTAATTTAACAGGCACAGTGGCCAGTGGCAGGGAGTAGAATGGCTTGCCAGTTACACTGAAGAAGTCTTTCCCCTGGCTTGCTCCAAATCTGCTGATGGCTCCTCCGGGTGAGCCTTACTGCTTCACCAGAAAACACCACATGTGCCTGTTCCCTAATCTTCTCCACAGTTCTTACCACATTTAGACCTAATTTAAGGAGCTTTTCAGGTCAAAGCATCTCCAGAGCCACCAGTTACACATACAGACACCTTTTGCCATGCTGGCCAGCCCCGATGTGCCATGTTTGACAGCCAGGCACATCAGGGACCTGCACAGGGCAAGATGTTGCCTCCTTTCCCTGTTTCCAGTCCAACAGCTCCTCACACTCAATTTGCTTTTTCCGACCTCTGCCAAGCCCAGAGCTAATGGTTTCACAGAAGCAGCTTAGGTCATCTCTAAGGTTGTGCTGCGGCATGGTAAAAGCTAGTTTGGGGCCCATCACACATACCACCAAATCAGGTTTGCTCACTCATGTTCATCACTTCACACTGGATTTCACCTGCCTGTTTATCAGAGCCTGCTCACGGGTATTTTTGCCAGCTTGCCTCCTGGCAAGTCAAAAGAAGACAAGAAATCAAGTTGGCCTTTACTCCTGTCTTCAAGAAACAGCCCAGGCATCAAGACAGAGGTGCTGGGAAGCTGTACTTGGACTGATGGCCCCAGAGAGCTTTCTGCTTTTCAGCACCTAACTTGCACAGAATTAGAAAGGGGCTTCACATACAGGAGTGCCTGGCATACAAATACCCTGTGTTTCCATCTTAGGAGCTGAGGGCAGTCAGCCTGGTGCTCTCTGAGGTGAAGAACAAGATTCCTCCATGTCCAGCCCATGACATCTGTAAGAACAGCAGGCAGGCTAGGGAGCATTCAGCTCAGGGTGTCCTCTTAAGTTTTAATGGAACACGTCACTGCAAGGATGTTTTAATGGCATTAGGTTTTAAAGCCACTGCAGTCATTCAGAAAATAAGCCTGGCCTACTACCCAGCTCCTCCTGTTCTTGCCAGACGGTGTTTTAGAGAGAACCCACAAGCTGCTTCATGGAAGCTTTAATGCATCTGAATTAGGAGCCTATGAATAACGTGCCTGGAAAGGCCAGCGTAAAGATTTCCATTGACCTCTGCAGGATCAGGATTTGGTCCAGGGGCCAGAGGAGGCTTACGAGTCACTCTGATCCGAGCAAGCCAGCAGGTCCCATGAGCTCTTACACCTGCAGGCACCTACTGCAATGGCAGCTCAGGATACAAAAAAGATGCTTGACTCAGACACGCTACTGGAGGACATGACAGGGACCTCAGTTACCGGCCACCAAACCCGGAGGACACTGCCAGCTTGTAGGAAAAGAATGGAAGGCCACAGAATGTGAGGATGGGGGCTCCAGCATTTGCTCTGGCTTGTGACTCCAGCACTAACAGCCCAAACTTCCCTGGGCTACCAGACCTGCCTCCCAAAGCAGGAGTAGATGTCCCAGGCTTCAGCCCCAGGATCCAAGCTCCCAATAGGAGGCCACATTAGGATGTGCACTACTTTTCTGCCCTTGTATCACACCCCTGCTGCCTCTGCCAACGTGTTAATACAAATTACGAGAGGGGAAAAAATCCCCTAGAAGCTGAGATGGTGACAGCCCCTCCTGGCACAAAGCACTTTGGCAGCCCCGTGGCACTCTGGCACACTGTGCCTGGCCCCACGGAGCGCCCCGCAGCTCCTGGCCGCAATTCCAATTAGAGCAGCCCCCTCGGCGGGCACCGGGCGGTCCCCCCGCTGCAGGAACCCCGCTCCCCCCAGCTCTCCTCAGGGGGGCTTAAAAATTGAAACAGTTCTAATTAGGGGGTCTGAGGGGGAGCGAGGCTGGCTCCTGCTGGGATATGACACACCTCATTACGTTGCTACCGCCTTGCCAGAAGCCCCCCTGCTGTCCCTTGGCTATAGAGCCAGGGCACTCAGAAAGGATGCAAATTAGCCAGCTTTTCCCTTAGTCTTCCTTTCACACCCCACTCCCCAAATCACTTTCTGCCTCCCTTACCCATCAGGACACCAGGCTGTGAATGTTTTCTGGCTCTTCCAATTACATCGAAGAAAGAAAAAGGGAGTAGAAAGAGCTGACAGACAAAAAAACCCTGGAATAATACAGTGGCAGAGGGATGAGTGAAGCGGGAAGAAGGAGTGATCCAACATTGCAGAGTTCCTCCAGATATAACATGGTATCCCATCTCCAGATAGTGAGCAAGGGGTAAACTGTGGGGGTGTCAAACACTGAGGGGTCTAGGAAAGATAGCAGATTCTGATGAACATAAAACTCTTAAGAGAAACCAAGGCACAAGAGGCCTTCACAAAGTTTGGCAGATGACCGGAAGCTTGGGTGGAAGAGATTGGAGAAGACAAAGGAGGTTTCCCAAGGCAAATAACCCCCCTCCTGCAGAACAACCAGATAAACCTCTGCAGGCACATGTGACACATCAAACAGGTCCCACTCCCAGCCCCACCCAAAAGATGTGCGGGAAGGCAGGGCAAGGTTGGTCCACTCTGCCCCTCTTCCCTTTACAGGGGATGGAGCTGGCCAGCTCAGTGTGGTCACAGGGAGCTGTAACCTTGGCATCAGAACCAAGACACGAGGACTTCTCTGTGTAGGTTCAGCCAGGTCAAAGGCAGACAAGCAACGTCTCTGACAGCACCTTCACAGCACCTTGCAGGCTGTCTATGAGATGGTCCCTCAGAAGAACCAGCTGCAGTGGCCTCATACCTGGGAAGACCAGAGAAGGAGGGAGGATGTCTTTCTGCTTCTGCTCAGATGGGTCAGAAGGAAAACTGAGGGAAGAGGCTTAGCCATGGAGCACTGCTAAAGTAAGAGATCTTCTCACCCCGGTGAGAGGAGACCAGGGGAAAAGGTTAACCTGGAACCTAAATTAGGGTTTCAGAAACATAGCTGTGTTCCTCTCTTATCAGTTTATTAAAGCCATCTTAATCTTCTTGAGTGTTCCTGAAGAACATTATCATAATCCTTTAATCCCACCTCTCCCTGGAGTGCCTGTAATGAGGAGATGGGCACATGGCTTAGCTGAATGGGGACAGCCAGCAGGAGAGGCCACACTTCAACCAAGGGACAGAAAGATGGGAGACAGAGATTAGCACAGGGCTTGGCCAACTCAATGGGACTCTGTCCCTGGTGTCACCTCCACAAATGCGTGTGTAGGTGAGGGGAGCTGGCCACACAAGTCACAAGCATGGCAGAGGTGGTCACAGCATGCAAGTGTTCAGCCTGGCTGTGACCTTCTGGGCAGGCCAGGCAAGAGAGCAAGAAAACCCAGGATACACCTCAGCCTGAGTCTGTCCATGTGGCATGACAGACCACAGGAACTCATCCCTGTGCTGGCCCAACACAGATCACCCAGATGGAGGCTACCTCCCTCAACTGCTCTCTTGCACAAGGCCCAAGCTGAGAGATGTGGTATGGGAAGGGCGCAGATCTGGTTCTCTTCTACTGGAGACATCAGCTGGAAGGGCAGGCAGCAGGTCTCTGCAGCAACCCCAAACCTCGCCAACCAGCATGTCCACTCCTTGCACCAAGCTAGTGCTGTGTCCTGGCGCACTCTACCCTCCACAGGCAGCCCCACCAAGGAGATGCTCCCCCCACCACCACAGGAAGCCAGCCTTGCTGCAGGAACACATTTCCATCATGCCTGTGAGACTGGAGCTACAGCTAGCTCCATGTGATGCTCAGCCCAGGAGCACACTCCTCTGGTGGTGTCTCCACCTTGAGTTTACCAAAGGATAAGAGCACCACAGGAAAACATTTGTTTATTTGTCCCCAGGAATCTGAAAGCAGCCACTTCAGAAGAACTGCCACCTCCACCAGGGACTCAGTGGCACTGACCCAAGTGATTTGGCTTTTCCCCTTGCAGCCCTGGGGATTGGGGGAAATATCTGTGCCTTGTGAGCCTGGCCAGGGCTCCTCCATCCATCCAGGTCAGCCCTGCAACCAGCCTCAGGCTCACTCCTGGGATGCTGGCAGGACCCCACCAGATCCCAGCTCTCCAGACACTTCCTAAGATGCAAACCACAGCAGTTTTTCCAAGCCCCACACCCTTTTTCCATCCTCATCCCTTCATTTCTTTCAAGTGCTTCAGCATTTAGCAAACTCCCCTCGGCTGGCTCATGCTGTTTGAGGGATTCCTAAATCACAGGACCATTACTAATTATTATTATTATTTTGCAGCAGCAATCAGGGACGCGGGGCTCATTAACAAGTTAGCACCTCTGGTTTCCCTGGAAACCCGCAGCTGCCAGGCAACGGCAGCTCTCCGGCCCGAGGCGATGCCACTGCAGCGCCCTCAGCTCATTCCCAGGAAGATGCTCGGGTCCTGCAAGGGTTGATGAACCCAGCCTCGCCAATGGGACGAGGTTAGGAAACTCCAGGATGTGTCCCCTGCTCCACCCCACCTGCTGGGATCCTCAGCCCTTCTTCCCGATCCCGTTCTGCCACTCACAGCATCACAAACTGCGCAGTGGCTCCTCCCTCCCGGCGAGCCATGCAGGCTTTCTCCAAGGGCGAGGAATTTGGAGCATAATGATTCCCCAGAGTAACAGTGGGACAAAGCTGTCAGGTGCCTGCAGCAGCCGTTTTAGAGGTGATGTAACTGATGACGATTTCTCAGCAGTTACTCGAGGTCCCTTTAAGAGGCAGCACAAAAGATTTCTCTGCTTGACGATGGAAAAATGGAGTGGTGGTTTTTTTTTTCCTTTGCTCTTTAAAAGGAGGCTGGGAAACACCACTAACCACAGCTACTAATTCAGACACAAAATCTGCTTGTCCACCTTTCCCTAGTGAATCTCAAGGATGGGGAGGAACGACATCTCCCAAGCCCCAGCAGTATGAGGATGCAGGGGAGATGGCAATGACTTTCCTGGTGCCAGTTAAGCCAGGCTGAGATCCACTGCTCTTTTCTAACCCCTGCCACCCACATGGCAGACAGAGGACTCCTCCACAGCCTCATCCACACTGATCTTACAACCGCATCTTGGATCCCTGCTCACCCCAGGCACATTCCTCCTGGGACAAGAGCTCCTGTGCATGCCTCTCCATGCAGGGAGCACTTCAGGAAGGAGGGAAAGGGCAGCATTCTTTTTCCCACAGCATATCACCCGGAGGCAGCCACTGCACTTTTGCCAGCGTTTCAAGCTTGCTGATCTCATGATTTCTTTAATTTTTTCTCCTCCTTTCTACATCGCAGTCTCCTTTCAATTCCTGTAGGCTGGAAGCAGCATGCCAGGGAGCCCTGCAAGGAGCTGCATGCAGCCAAACAGCACCCACTCGCCTCTCTGCATCTCCCACTGCCCTCCCCACCTGCACCCTGCGGCCCAGAAGGTGTTTTCCACCAGAGGACGTGGCTAAAGGGCTAGGATGTCCTTCAGCAAAGTGCCAGATGGTGCAGTCACACTGGACGAGGGACGTGGCGTGGAGCCACGTGGCAGTGCTGGCGTGGGGGTGCTCGGCCTTGGGTACGTGGCTGGTGGCATGGGACAACTCAGGGACAAAAGGGGACAGGCTGTTCCCAGCTGCCAGGGAGTCGTTCCCATGCACCCTCAGCCCACAAGGCAGATCAGCTCTCCTGGCTGCAGTTAAGACAAGCAAAGGGGTCCTTCATCCTCTCTCACCACCTGATGTTGTGCCAGCAGGCACAACATCAAATTTGGATGGGTTATGACTGAAAATCCAATTGTCTCCCAGCCTGTTTCCACCAAAAAATTGAAGTTAAGGATTTATAGACAGGCCACTCCCAGAAAAATTTCTGACTGCAGTCATGATAGTCAATCTGGAGATCCAGTCAGGAAAAGCCAATGGAGACAGCAGGGAAAGGAATTTGGCTGGAGTCTAGATGACAAGGGCAGTATCTCCTCCTCTTAGACTTGTGCTTTTAACATGATTTATATGGTTTTCCCCTTTAGTATAAACACAAGCTTTCATTTGAAAGCCTACAAAAGCCAAGACCAAAGGTCATCCATGACCAGCCAGCCATTTCATCACCGCCTTTGCCCATGCTGAGGATATTGCTCCCAAGCACGCTGCTTTCTAATACCAAAGTTATCCCATTTCCATTCTCACCCTGCCAAGCTGAGAGCCGGCCACATTCTCATCCCAGACCTAAAAGCACCTTCTGCTTTGAGCAGCTTGGCACACATCACAGAGGACATGTCATGATGGAGAAGAGAAACCTAGTCCTGCTGATCATCAAGGGCCCTTGCCGCCCACCGCCTGGTATCCCACCGTGTGCTGCATGACCCCTGAGCCCAGCAGGCTTATCCTGGGGATAAGGTGCTTCTTTGCCTTTTTACAACAAGAGCAGACAGAAGCAGCCCAGAAAGGTATGCAGTCAGATGGTTCTGCAGGGCTGGTTGGCCTCTCTCATCCCAAGTCAATAAACACCATAAATACCTGTTGGGTGCATTTGCAGTCCCCTGGAGAAAGGGCCTCCAGCACCTGGGTCCTATTTTCCCACAACACCTACACACCAAGTGAAAGAAAGCACAGGATTAAGCTATGGCTCTCCAAAGCTGCAGATAAATATAGCATTTCACTTCTTAAGCACAATCCCCAGTGACAGGGACTTGTCCATCTCAGCAGAGTGCTGGGGACAGTCACAGGTGAGGCCAAAGCGAGCACCCAGCACACACAGGGGCAGTCACTGCCCTGTGCAGTGACTAATGACAGTGGCTAATGCCAGTGCAGTGTCATTAGAGCCCCCTATTCAAATGACAAATAGGAGCCCTGCCTCCCTGAAGAATAATGATGTTCCTTTCTGTCAGGCTGTCTGCAGTTTCTGGCGAGTACCAGTCCAAACTGAGGTGCAGATCCCAGCACAGGTGTGCAGCCAGAAAAGGCCACTGGCCACAGTTATGCCTCCCTATTCCCACAAAACTATGAATCTCCCTAGAAGATCCAGAATTCAATGCAAATGCAAGGGGCTATGTTGGTTGTCCATGGGATGAGACATTCCCCAGGCCAACAAACACATTTCACACGTTTTCTGACCTGGTTCATGGCTTGCTGAATTTTCTATATGCACACAATAGCCAAATTGCTCACGGCTTTGGGACGAATTAGCACGTGCCAGCTCAGGTTCTACTTTCTACCACAGCCCTAACAAGGAGGCACCAGCTCTTGAGTTTTGGAGGATTACCTTTCTCTAATAAAAAACACACAAGACAGGCAAAGCCCAAGATAATGCTCCTGCCCTGCTCTTCTCCTTTTCCCTTGGGGGCCATGATTCATTACCAGCTGGTTTTGTTCTTAATCTGAGGTGACACAGGGGTGAAACAAAGTGATTTGCAGGTCTTCCTCCATCCTCACCACTGTGTTGAGCCATGGTTTGTTGGTCAGATGCCACAGCTCTTCATGTATGAAATCCTGCAGCCTGGCCTCCTGACTGAGAGCTGGGTATTGCAGCACTTTGTAACATGGGTCTTCTCTCTGCATCCATATTATCACTGCTGCTGTGGGGGGCAAACTACATGGACCCATTTGCTGGAGGAAACAGGCAGCAATATTCCCCTCACCAACTCCAGGCAGGTGTTAAGCATGACATATACGTGCACTTTAACCCCAGTTTCAAAAAAAACCCAGAGATGTATCATGGCATCCACCCAGAGATTAAACATCCTTCAACTCATCTCCACGCCAGCTGGTCTCACTCAGCCCTGCTTCTGATCTTGCAAGTGACAGCTGGGGTGATCACACCAAGCCCTGCTCCTTTTGGGCTGGCTGACCCCAGCTAAGACCAGTTCAGTCACCCTCACCTTCCCACCTGTCCTGCTGGACTCCAACAGAGCTCACTCTTGTCTTTGCATCAGGTACTGCTGAATGAACCTTGCTCAGGTGCCAGACAAAGAGGCAGCCAAGCTCAAAGCAGAAGGGATTGTGAGGGTGACACAGAATTAACAGGCATCAGCATTCAGAAAGCAAGCGGAGAATGCG
Organism: Geospiza fortis; assembly: GCF_000277835.1. Taxonomy (NCBI): domain Eukaryota; kingdom Metazoa; phylum Chordata; class Aves; order Passeriformes; family Thraupidae; genus Geospiza; species Geospiza fortis. The sequence goes on from NW_005054312.1 coordinate 10,509,232, forward strand.
TCTATCTATTTTTAATGGTACAATGAGAGTGCTTTACAAAAGGATGTGTCTGGGGAGATTCTGCCCAGTCAGAGATTTGCATTCGGGTTTTTTTGCAGCAGTCAACTTCCCTCGATGTGTGGGAGGCATTTTGTCTCTTCACCACCCCAGAGAGCAATTCAGAGGGCCCTGTCTCAGTTTTGGCTGGAGGCTCATCCCTCTGGGTCACCTTCCTGCCCTGCTGCATCCTTCTGACTTTCCACCAGAAGACCTGAATCTGATGTGAGCAGCAGGTAAGGTGTACAGAACAGGTCCAGGCTTCCTTGGCTTCTGAGTGTCAGCCCTGCTGAGCCAGTGGGGACATCTCCGCGAGGTGCCCGACAGCAGCAAAGCAGTTAACGTGGTTTCTCATGGGCAGGCTCCAGGCAGCAGTGCTGGCACCCTCTCTGCACCAGCCCTCCACTCAGCAGCCTCAAGTGCCAAGCGAGGCTCCGGCTGCGCCCGTCCGCTCCCCACGCAGGGCTGCCAGCCAAGGCAGTGAAGATGGCATGAATAACTCCACTCAAGCCACGGCTCGAGGAGGACCAGGCTGCCATTGCAAGCTTGGAAATGAGGGTTGTTAGAGGCAACGCAAAAACAATCAGATGTTGTAGACACTTCTTGGTTGCCTCTTTTCAGCAGAGATGGAGGGTCCCTCTTTGTCTGGAGGGTCTGGATTTCAATGGGAGATGCGTGATTCACACAGGCACAGGTTTAACGTGTGGAAAGGGCTTGACTTACTCAATGCAAAAAAACCTGCAATGCCCTAATAGACTGAAATTTCTCCCTGAGCTTCTGCTGCATCAGCTGAATTACCATGTGTTAGCTGTAGACAGCAGAGCTCCTCAGAGAACTAAATCCCCTATTAAAAAGCTGAAAAGAGGCGAGCTGAAAAGCGGGGATGCAGGCACACTGCGCACCTCCGTGCCGGATGAGTAATGTGGGTTGACAGAGACGGACCGGAAAGACGCACTGCATCGTTAGCAGGGCTGGAGGACGTGGTGGGGGACAGCATGCCAGGGTCATGCTGTCACTGGAACCTCCATGCAGGATCAAAGCAGTGGTCCACCTCATTCATGTCCCCTCAACAGCACTGCCTAATAACAGGTATCCTACAAAAGCCTGGGAGAAGCAGGGCGGTGGGTATTTATGGACTAGTCATGCAATAATTTAGGCTTAAAGGGACCTCAGTGGTTCAGCTGGTCCAACCCCTCTCTCCCTTAAAGGAGAACGAGCATCAACACCAGAACGGGCTGTCTTGCCCTTCTGGTTGCCAAATGACTTGTTCCCAGTCATCAGTGGACTCAGAAATAATGCCCCCCATAACTCAGCATGCAGAAACCCTACACAGAGAGCCTCTTTTGCAAACTGCCAGAGGATCTTGAAGGACTCTGGAGAAATTCCTGAAGAATACAAGGTCTCTGATCCAAGAAAAGGCTTTATTTAAAGGAAATACAGTAAAGGCAGACAAGACATATATGCACACATTAGGGAACCACAAGTGCTTTCCACACACAAAAAACAACATGGAAAAAGGCATAAGAGGAGTGCAAAGAAAAGAGGAAATCAAGAAGGATTTCCGGCCCCAGATAGGTTCCTGGGAGTCTCTTAAGTTTAGGCTTAATGCACACAGCCCCTGCATTTTTGTCCTGTTATTGCTCCCTGTTTACAACAGGAGACTCTATGTACTGGATCAGCTTCCAGCGAGCACCTCCAGGTTCTCCTCTGAACCCAGCCTCGGCTGGCACTTCACCTGTCTTCTGAAATGCTGATCCTTCCATGACACCATGCAAACAATACCCATTGCTTTGGGAATCTGAAGATCCAAAGCAACAAAACCAACCCCACAGAAGCCCTGGGCAAAGCAAGGAAAGAAGCCTCCTGCACACCAGCCTAGATTAACTTGTCCAACTGGGTCTAGAAAGCCTCAGAGGAAGAGCCAAATAGCAGAGAAGTGGAGCCAGCCATCCTACAGGAGACATGGCAGTCTGCAGCATAGGCTGAGCAGGGCTCTGTGCTGTGCACAGGACCCCAGGGTAGCCCACCTTTACTCTTAATCTCCTTTCTTGAAGGGAGATGGTTGAGAACCAAAGGAGTGTCATGGACCCAAAGGTTTGGGGCAAAAAGTCTAGAAACATCTCTTGGAAGAGAAAGAGATGTTTTCCTCTCTATGAACTCATGCTAAAGAGGAGACAGGGTGACCAAGGCATCGACCATGACCAGAGCTTGGTATGTTCCACCACAGTCTCAGCTGCTGGCCCACTTCTGGCAAAGCAACTGTGCCATGGGGATGGGACACATGTCATGGTCTCGCCCTCCATCAGATGAGCAGGCAAAGCCATCACTGGGGTGCACTACATCACTCACTGTCCCTGCAGGAACCTGTACTACCACTGATCACACCACAAGCTCTGCCTGGCTTTGACAGCAGCCCTGACACCGCAGTGCATGGCATCTTGGCACAGTCAGTTTTTACCCTCCCTCACACTCCCCTGGCTGCCTTATAATCCTGAAGTACACCCAGGTCTCCTGAGCAAGCTTGAGAAAATCTTGAGCACAGAGCTTGTTTAGCTTCTTATCTGATGAATGCTCCCAGGCCACTCATCTCCCTTCCAATTACGTCAGGTGCTCCTTCCCACTGGCATCAGGCGGGACAGGTGTATCTTCAGAGAAGAAATGTAAAGCTTGAAAAACAGGTTTTAAAACCCAGAGGGCATGGGGATGCAGAGGAGTGTCAAAGCTTTCCCCACAGTATGACTGCATTGCCGCTCTGGCTGCAGGAGCTTCTCTGCATAGCAGCAAGGAAAAGAGCGCAGGGAGACCCAGAGACCATGAGCACCTGGGAATTTCTGCAACCACCTCCCCCTTAACACTGCCATTAAACACATGGCAGAGGGTAAAACAGGCTACAGACTCTCCCTGGCTGTCCTGCTGGGACAGAGGGGTCAGCATCCACAAGCTCCTTCTCTTCATCACCTCCTTCTTTACCAGATTCAGTTTGCTGGCACAGTTTCAGTATGATGGCAGTGTCCTATGAGCCTGCACCATAAATCAGGGCTGCCAAATGCTGGAGCACCTCCTTTTCCTCCTCCCATTCCTGATAGTGTGAACATGCTCTGCACCTGACTGTGCCCAGGGCTTTGGGAGCTGAGCTGGGCACCACAGAAATTAACCTCTGATCCCCAAGAAAAGCCTTGTTTAAAGGCAAGGAAGCAAATCCAAAGAAGAAAAACCCTCATCCCCCATGCAGATTACAGCAGCTGGTACAGAGCTAAGGGGTAGGGATGGAATGGGGACTCACTCATACTCATGCCAAGAGAAGTCACTTCAAAAATCCAGAGGCACAATGGATTCCCAGCCTTTTGGGGGGTTTCCAGCCTGTGGAGATTTCCTAGGGGAGGACAGGGGCGCACAGGAGAGAAGAGAGTTTTTTCCCACCTCTTAGGATCCAATTTGGCAGCATGGGACAGACACTACTGCTTAGTCCTACCCAGCCCTCAGGGGTGTTTTTATAGTAAAAGTGACGTTGCATTTAATATTAGGTGAATATAAGCTCTCCAAAGGCTCAGTGGCTTTCTCAGTGAGGTACCTGGCACCCAGCAAAAACACACTGCAGACAAACATGGTGCAGTATTTGCAAGAATAATCTCCATGCAGAGTCCCCAGTGAATGCTCCTAAGGATTCTGGCCACTTTGCTCAGCTCTCCCAAGCTTAGCTGAGGATAGACTTTAAAGAATAGCGCTAGATGCAGGTTCTCCTTACCTTATGTCTAAGCAAGGACAACTGAAAGCCACGGGAGGACAGTCTGTTGGGTTAGAAGACTTTTGGTGCGAGCTGCTGACATCTCTGCTTGGAAACCTTCCAGCCTCAGGTTTGAGCCTCTCAATTGTGTTGTCAATAGACCAAGGGCAGGAATTTCTGCGTGCTGCCATTGCAAAGAGGCATGTGGGCATCCCTGCGCTGCTCACACTCTCGCCTGTCTGCTCTTGTCCCAGCCATTTAGACAGTCCTGCACATCCAGGATCTGCTACTGTGGCTGTGCCATGCAAAATTTGGGATGAGACACCTGCAAAGTCCTTGAGGGTGTTTTAAAATCCCAAATACGCTATGGCCAGGAGGATTTTCTTGGTGTCACAGCTTATTTCGTTTTGGGAGCTGTTACAAGCAAAATCAAAGCGAGTGCAGGAACCGCCATGCAGACCCAAACCCCAACAAACCTCTTCTGCAGAGAGAGTCCTCCCGGCACAGCTGCCCTCCAACAGCGCAAGCAGAGGCACACAGAGGCAAGGCCAGACCCAAAAGCACCAATTCCTCCCGAAAACAAAGCTCTCCACAGCTGCCTTTGGGCGCAGGCAGCCGTGCCCCCAGCCTTTGCCTCAGCGCAGGAGATGAGACAATGCAAGCCAATGTCAAACACCGCTCCACGGGCAAGCTGCTCTCAAGGTTATCATGGCCCCTGCACTGCCAGGTGCAATCCTCAGTGCTACCTGCTCGGATATCCTCGCCCTTTCCTGCGGGAGAGGGGTCTGCCTTACTCCCCCAAATCACAGGGAGATGGAACCTCTGGCAACCATTCCCAATGCATTCGTCATCGCCAGCTGCTTGGGACAGGGATGGTCTCTCCTACATATGCTTATGCAGCACCCAGCTCCCAGCAGGGAGCTGTGGATAACTACCGCAATACGAGGGATAAACGCATCCATGCCTAGAAAAATCCAAATATCCCTATCAGAACAGCACTGCACCGCGTTCTTCCTTCCAACGAAACCGCAAATTACTGACCTGTGCACAGAGCTCCCCCAATGCAAGCTGAAGCACTGACATCAGCTTTTGCTGTTGCTCAGGAATTTAATTCTGGGGGAGGAGAAAAGGGAGGGGGGAGCAGGAAGGAGAAGGAACTTATTTATCAATAAGGGAAATAAACAGGAATCTTTAAAAACAAACAACGCTCAGCACAGAAAGCAACATTTACCACTATATAATGATTGAGGGTGTGTGGGGGGTGATCAATCGGTCCAGGCACATTAGAGGAGGTAGAGAGGATTTTTTTTAACGAGCAGCTTAACTCATTAATCGCGAACAGCGCCTTCGGAGCCGCAGCAACGAAGTCTTGCATGAAAACCCCCGCTGCTGAACACATGCCGGCTTCGTTTAAACGCCAAGGACACAGGGCGACACTCCAACCTCTTTCATCATCAGAAAAACCACAGCGCTGTTAACACCGCTTCCTCAAACACCAGCCCTCAGCCCCGCCAGAAAACCCCTCCACCCGCGAACCCCGGCCCGGCAGGACAGCGGCGATTCCCCGGAGCTTCCCAAGCCCCCTCCTCACCTGCACCACGGCCGCCCGGCAAGCGCACACCGCCGAGGCAGGGTGGGATTTCCACCGCCCCCCCGCCCGAAAACAAGCGCAGCATCCCC
>NW_005054312.1:10515347-10534000 GCF_000277835.1 Geospiza fortis
CTCTAACCGGGGTGACCCTCCAGCCTGGGGCACCCCCGAGCCGCGCCGCTCCTGGCAGAGAACGCGCTGCCCTGTGGTTTTGGGTCAGGGATGGTTCCCGGGCTGCCTGGCGCTGCGAGGCTGAGCCGAGAGGTGTCCCGCAGCTGGGGTCACCCCTGCCGCCTGTCACCCCTGCCCACTGAGCTGGAGCAGCAGGGACCTGCGGGGCGCCCCACGGGACTCATTCTCCCAGGGGTGCCCAAGCTGCAGAAGGACAGGCGTAGGGACAGCGCGGTCTTGGAGGATGGCATGGTGAAGTTTGACCAAAAAGCTGGCTCAAAAAGCAGGAGGAGCCTGACCCACGAGTCAGCTTCTGGATGGATGGAGTGGGCTTCATCCCCATCCCAGAGCTTAGAGCTCCCCGTCCTGCTGCGGGTTCTCCAAAGAACTGGCCTGGTTACACAGCAGAGGCTCTTCTCTGCCCTTGGCCCTGGCCTGGCAGCTCCAGCTTAGAGAGGGATTAGGGTTTAGAAGCTTAGGTTTTGCTGGTGCTTAGGAAATGAAGGGAACCTTCCTCCCTGCCGATACGGATGCCGGATGTTTTAAAATTAACTCTCATGTCTCCAGACACGCGGCCGGCAGCTTGCTCAGGAACGTCGAGCTCCCACAGTAACTGGCGGCGAAATCTTTCCCAGAAATGTCATTTCTCATAAAGCACCAGAGGTATAAAACCCAGGGATGCTAAAATGTCTAACTCTCCCCATTGCATAAGCAACGCTGAGTTCATGCCCTTCTCCTAAGCGCAGAAAATCAGCTCACCCAAAGCTGTTGGCAGGGAAACTTTTACAAAATGAGGAAATAGTCTGCCTAAACTCATGGGTTTTGGCCCAGTTATCCTAATCAGTGGCAAGATGCTGGGGTAGCACAGGCACTCGCTTCTTTAGTGGCATGGGAACACTTGGTCCTGGTGGGAGCTGGAGCAGCAGCATGACTGGCATGGCTGGAACGAAGCCTTTCCTGCTGGTTTTCCTGCCCAGATCCCTCCTTGTGGCCATGCAAAGCACCCAGATGGGGAAAACCAGAGAAAACCTGGGGAAAACCTTCTCTTGCCTCAGCTTCGGACTGTTTCCTCCCCTACCCAACATCCCTTCTCTGGAGCAAAATAGGAAAAAAGAGGGGGAAAGGAATGAACCTGAAAATCCCAAAGCTTCCTCATAAAAGCTGTTATCTAGGCAGAGAGCCATGAGCTCACAAAGCCTGCTGAAGGAAGAGGATTCAAACAGTTTTTTTCCAAACTCCAGTTAAAATCAATGTTTCCAATACTGGACCTGGCACATCAGAGATGAACATCCCAGATGAGCTGTCAGGAAGATTGTTCCCTATCTGTCCAGTGGCATGGCGCAGGGGAGGAGAGCGGGAAGCAGATGCTAGAAGTATGTCGAGTTTGCAGCAGGCAGGGGATGGGGAGGTGATGAGGATGAGGCAGAGGATGGAGTGTCCTGAGGGACACCCTTGAACTGTACATTCCAGCAAGGGACCAAGCTGAGCTCCCTCTTGAGCCTTCATCCCTGACAACCTCTCCTCAGCTAATCCATGGATGCCCCTGCTGCATCCCTGGCTGATGAGGACACAGGAGATTTGACCCACACAAAATCCCCACTGGCAGCAAACAGGAGGAGCAGCTCCAGCGGGGCCGGGGACCAGCGGCACACGGGTTCTCACGGCCACGGGAGTGGCTCCAGCCCACGAGCCCTGCATCTCTCCCACGCCCACTGCTGCTGCGAGAGGCGCTGCCGCCAAGCGCCTGGTGGGGAGAAACCAAAACAAATGATTCACTGCTGCTAAACTGCTCCCGGGATCACAGGGGCCAGGAGCAGGCGTTAACTGAGGCTTGCAAAACCTCACCTGCCTCCCAAAGCTGGGAGCTAACCCTATTTAGATCCCAATCCTGCTCAACCTGATATTCTGGCGTTTGGGTGCGGACCCACGGCTGCATGGAAGTGGGCAGCCAACCTGAGCGAGGGCAGCGCTGCGAGCACACCTGGTCAGCTCTGGATGGCTCGGGTCATCCCTATTACCCCTATTTTCCCCAGGGGAAATTAGGCTGGGAGAGCCAGGGCAATGCTGTAATGGTCAGGCAGGCAGAACAAAGCAGGCTCGTCTCTAAGCTCCATCTACCAGATGTGAATCTATTGTCTCAGCCCCAGGGCCATCACACCCCCCTCTCGTCACAGCCAACACGAGCTGAGCAAAAATTACACAGCAAGGTGCTTATGGATAAATGAGAGCACTCTGTTTCAGGTAAAGCACTTAGAAAATAATTCACCCCACTCGTGTTTTTCCTCTCTCCCACATTTCAGGCACATCCAAAGATGGACTGCATCCCAGCTACGTGTTTCAAATGCAAGTTATGCTTGTACACGTAATAGTTCTTGCTAAAACGTTTTCCAGGGCCCCCTAATTGCCATGGCAGGCCAAGTGCAGAAGAGTGCAGCAGAGCCTTCTGCATGCATCCTGCAGGGATTAAAATTGGAACCTGATCATGAAGGAAACCAAAACTAGGAAAAAGGAATTGCTGCCAAACCAACTTTCTTATCCATCAAAAAAAGAGAGACTTTTGTCAACTTGCAATTTCTTTAAATGGCCAAATAATATTTTTTTTTAACCTATCCTAGTTATTTAGATGCAGTTGCTTGCACCACTGGCTGAGCTAGCATCCCATCACCCTCGCTCAGCAGGACTGGCTGTGGCACAAGACACAGTGTTCCCATTTCAGGGGGTATTGGCACCTCAAAACTGCGCTGATAGCTGAGTCCAGAGTCAGCCCTGGGGCTGGCACAGCTCTGCTTCTTCCAGCCTTGGAGCGTTCCACCACGTGCTTGCCTGTCACCCTTGCTGTGACATCCTGGAGTGGGGCACAGTGTGGTGCTGGAGGAAGGGGCTTGTCAGGCTTTGTATTGCCTTGTTCTGTTCTGTAAAGAAATGTGTTGACTGTGGTGAACTCCACATCGACTTTGAGAAGGGCGTCACTCCCTTCTCTGGTGCCTGCCCATGCTGTCCCCAGCTTTCCCACCTCATGGCTGGGATGGACACACAGATCCCTGTGCACGCCACCTTCTTCCTGCAAAGTCCAAAATGGTGTCACTCAGTTAAGAGAGCTGACATGCTTGAGCAGCAAAAAACACAGCATCACTAGGCAGGTGTGTTTCTCACACAGGGGCTGCCCTGGATCTGTCTCCATTTTCCCAATAGGAGTGTCTGCCTGTGTGCAGTGTGGCTCAGCCCTCGCAGCGTGCAGGGCTGTGCACGCACGGCGCAGCAGCAGCTCCTGTGCAATTAATCGCAGAAGGAGCAGGCTGGAGGGCTGCGTGCTGTGCCATTCAGCTCAGCACATGCTGCAGAAGCATTCATTCTGTAGCTCTGACTGTGCCACAAGGCGCTCCTGCCAAAGGGGAAAAGGAAAAGTAAATCATCATACATTGAATAAAGTCCCTCTGATTCCCTCTGGCCCGGACACACTGGAGGAAAAGCTGGGCAGGAGCATGGAGATGTGCCAAACACGGGGCATGGCTGCTGCGTGCTGGCACGATGGGTCAAAGTCAGGGGATGGGAGGGGTGGAGGAGCAGGACCTTTGCACTGGCATGAGGCTATCACAACAGAGGAGCTGCTTTACAGTAACACTCTCAGGTGCAGGAAGCGTTCCTGCTCCTTTGCCCCCAGTGCTGAAATGGAGTGCCATGTTGGCCCACATTAAGACTTGCCATGGGTTGTGATGGTGGGCGAGGGGCTTAGATATGCTTAGAAGCTGTCTGGAGTCATATTCACTTATTTGAAGGCAGAGGGGAAAGGACAAGAGAGAGGATAGGGACAGGGGAGAGAAACCAAATGGTTTCATTTTAATATATCCAAATCTTAAAAAATAATTGCTGCCCAGTGCTCTGGGACAAGGCATAGTCTTTTTTTCTTTGTGAGCTGGAGACAGGAAAAACATTACCCTGGGCCAGAAGGCAGCATGGACCTAGGCTACATGCAAGGGTCTGTCAGGTCCAGACCCTTTCTCTGTACCCCTGTGCTAGTTTTTGTTAGGCTGCTCACCAGTTGCTAGGTTTTTTTTTTTTTTGTTTTGCTTCAATCATTTTCACTGATGAGAGCATCTGCTGCCATCTGTGCCTCCCCCTCCTCCCCCCGGCAGGGCTGCGCACCGCCGTGGTTTGCCTGCAGAGCCGGGCGCTCTTCAGTGTCCAACCTGCACACGGATGAGGGCATGGAGAGGAGGGAAGAGGCAGCTCCATCAGTGTCCAGCTCTCCCCCAGTGTTTGCCAACCGTAGCTGGGCACTCCTGCAGTTGTACCCATCACAGGACACCCATAGTGCCAAGGTCCCAGAACTTGGTGGCTCTGAGCAAGGCTGTAGTTCTGCCTTTGAGAAGCCATCAACCTATGAGACAGTGCTGGAGGGGAAAACAGGGATGAAAGGGCTTTGGTAAGGTCACCCAGGACATCAGCACATGGCTGGGGTGGGAGGTGAGAGTTGCTACTTGCTGGTAGCGTAGCTTTGCCTCCTGGCCTATGGAGTGCCTGGGAAGCAGGGCTGTGATGCTACAGCATAGTCGGCTTTGCTGGAGGATTACACACCCCAGAGCAGAATAGAGGTTGCCATTTGCATCTCTCTCTGACAGTTAATTTGGGTATCCAGGCCGATGGCTGCTCCAGGCCTGACTCACTGTGCTCTGCCTGGCAGCTCATCCCAGGCAGGGGAACCGGTGGGTGTCGACACTGGGCGGGAGGTCCTTACCTGAATGAGCTCCATCTCGTGTTTATTACTGCCAGCCCATAGAGAAAGGAGAAGTGTGGAGTCGTGTTTACCAGCCAAACCCAAACCAGTTCACCCCAGCTAGGACTCGATGGGCTACTGTCTGCACACTGGCTTGGTGGCACTTGTGCAAGGGAGGGATCCCCGAGCCCGGCGTGGCAGCGGGGACAGAGGCTCGGCCAGGCACTGAGACTTGCGTAAGCACGGCAGGGTTTGCTCACGCACTGCCTGGCTCCCAGCCACCTTTCCGAGCCAGCGTGGAGGGCAAATGTGCACCGGTGCCCGTGCCTGACGCACACCTCCCGGCTGGCACGGAGGGGCACATCCCTGCGGAGGGATGGCGACCCGCTCTGGCTGCTTTTAGGAGCCACCCTGAGTTCACAGCTGCTTCCTGCACAGCCAGCGCTAGCCCGGTGCTGGGGCTGTTGGCTCGGGGTCCCGGAGAAGCGTGGATGGACCTGTGCTCCTTGCGAGGGCACAGCTCCCGGCTCCCGGCGATGGGCGGCGCGCTGCCCGCGGCGTGCAGCCGCGGTGAGAGAGAGCCCTCTGCCTGCCTGCCGCAGCCCGGCAGCTCCAGCCCGGCCCGGACACCCCGCTCCCTGCCGCCGGGACCTCCTCCTGGCTGCTGACACTGCCCTCAGGGTCCTCCCGCAGCCATTCATCGAGGGGCTGAACGAGCCCCGGCCCCGAGCATCTCCTCTCCGGACGAGGGTGATCCTCTCCAGCCTCGGCGGCCTTTCCCCAGGCTCACCGCTTTGAACGCCTTTCAGCTACCAGGGACAAAATCAGCGCAGGTGTTTAGGCACAATTGCACGATGTCCCCTAACAGGGAACAATCGCTCCCCCCGAGCTAAACAAAATCCAAAAAGCAATCCTCATCAAGCTGTCAGGCTCCCGAAGGAATACAATTAAATCTTTAAATGGCAACGTGGCCGTCAGTTCTTCCCCATCTCAAAAGATGCTTCTCAAGCTGCGTTCGGCTGTTCCTCTCTTCCACCCCCTCCTCACAGTTTTCCTTCCCGCCGCGGAGTGCAACAGAGGCTGCGGCTTCGCAGCCAAAAAAAAGTGCGATTTGGAGAGCGCGGCGCGACGTTGTGAGTGGCAGAAGTGAAAAGGCAGAGAAGCAACTCCTGAAAGCCTGCCTTCTGCCGCGGCGGGTGTCAGCCTTGGCAAAACCCGGACCTGTCGGATTTGGCTGCTGCTTTTCCTTCCCTTGTTCCCTCAAAATCAAAAAAGTTCTTTCTTTTGCTTAACAGCACAGTTGGTGCAATCTGGGATGTACTTGCCTGACAGTATATGGGGATGTAGTTTTGCTGCCTCAATTTGGGGTTCCCTGACACTGACAAGATGAGAAATGAACGCTGAATACCTTGATGTTGCTTCATTTGGAAGATCCATGCATGAATATTTTTTTTCCCCAAAAAAAGATTGGAAATCTACAGGTCCCCCTTATTTCCCCTATTTTGCAGGTGGTTTCCTTCTGCCGTGGGTTTGGAGGGACTCCATTAAAGGGGAGACACTGAGAGAGAGGAAGGGAGAGCACAGGAGTTTTGCTGCCCCACAGCCCAGAGCTGCAGGTGGAGCTGAGACAAGGGCTGTGATGGAGCTGAGCATGATGCTGAGCATCCTTCTTGCTGCGCTGTTCTTGTCCATGCTGGGTCTGGGTGCACCTCCAACCTGCTGCAGCAATTTCACCTCCTACAAAAAGGGTAACAAACAATAAATATGATGGCTACTAATAGTAACCCTCTCTCTCCATCCCCGATGGGTTATAGATGCAAAAAGTGCTGCTGAGTCAGTTCAATATTCCCCCTGGTTCATTAAACCAGCATCCATTTTCCTGCAGATAAGACAGTCTGTCAGGGGAAGGGATGATGATAACTCATTTGTCACACTTGTTAAATGTAGAAAAGGCTGGCTTTGGGTCACTTCCAGTTTTGTGTCAGCTCTGCCTTTATCTGAACAGCCCCATGCCTGCACGCCAAGCAGGGCGGCTCTCTCCTGTGTGGCACAGGAGATGGGGACAGTGGCACTGTCCCTGCAAGATTTCCTGCAGCTGGGGGTGGCCTCTGAGTGCAAAAGCATTGCAATGTGGCTGACATGAGTCCCAGCTCGTGGAAAGGAATGCACTCATTATTTCAAGAGATGCCACTGGTCCCACAGGATCTAAACCTGCAGCTGGAACCCCTGGCACTACACACAGGGTGACCCTGTCTGAGTTATGCCCCAGCCCACCCAGCTGCACTTGTGTTTGAGCTGCAAAGCTTGAGAAGTGATGGGGAAGGATACCAAGCCAAGGCCTCAGACATAGCCAATGTGAGCTTGGTGCAGGTACAGGCGGAGGGAAAAGGGGATACAACTTCATCTCTGTGCCTCTCCTCACCTCGGAGGATCCTGGGATGCCTGGTCTGGGTCTTGCCTGAGGTAGCACTGTCCCAGTGGATAAAATTTGCCAGTTCAGGGTGGCTGCAATGTGAGTCACTTTGGCTGTATACCCTCTTTGGGGGCATTGCCATTGTGACGGGCCACCTCCTTCCTCAGCCTGGGACGAGGACTGGCTACAGCCCCTACATATATTAGGATGGAAACTCCGACAGCCATGACCCCTCAGGTCTTGCTACAGGGAAGAGAGCAAGAAGTAACCAAGGGAGGCTGGGAAGAGTATTGACCTCTGAATGAGCGACCACAGAGCTGTTCATGGCTGAGATACTTTCAGGGCATCATACACTGCACTGCCAACTGAAACTTTGCTGCAAAACAGACCCCTGATCTGATCTGGTCTGGTGTGGAAATGCTTTCCAGTGAGTGGGAGGCAGGGAGGACTGCAGGTCTTTCTGCCTACAGCTCCCCCGATAAATGAAGCCTGGGACAGGATGAAGGTGTAGAGACCTGGGCAGGAAGGAGGTGACATCTCATGATGCTTTCATGACCAGGGAAGCATCTTCATGATCTGTCCCCACATCTCAATATGGCACAGCCCAGAGACAGCCCAGCCTGCTGATTAAACCATGCACTCAGCAGATGATGAAGTGTCCCATGACAGCCTGTCTGCATTCCCCATCTCTTGCTTCACCTCTGCTTTCAGGGTGGGTGCAAAGGTGGATCCTGATGCCTTTTCCCAGCTCCACAGCTAATCTGCACTGATTGCTGCCCCTTGGCATGAGGTCATCTTACAGCTGGAAAAAGATGAGGCAGCTGTGGCATATGAGATGAGATGAAGGGTCGGAGGGGCTGATAGGCTGTATTTTAGTCTTGATCTTGTCATTCATTTATGGGTGTTTTCAAGTCAGGGTGTGCTGCTTTGCAGCATGACAGGCAGCTGCAGGCAGCTATTGGGCAGGGCTCTGAGCTCCTGCCTGTTTCAGTGGCAAACACACATCCTCTCCGAAATCTGCCTCTTCATAATGACCCTGGGAAGTGCTGCAGTAGCAGCAGGGTCAGACTGCAGTGATTTATTTCCCTCTTCAGCATTGGTCCTAGCAGGGGAGGGGGCCCTGCCCGCTTGGCTGCCTTTGCCTGCTTGCCATAGATCTTCCAGCAAGGAGTCACCGAGGTCTCTGCTCTTCAGTCTGGGTCTGCGCTCTCCTTCACGGCTGCGTGCGGCCCCGACCTGCAGCAGCATCCCTCACTCCTGCTTTAAATCTCTCCAGCAGCTGCTGGGGACATTAGCATTTTCTCTTGCCAGCTCATAGAGACCAGGAGACCAGCCCTGCTAAGGAAGGAATTGACCCAGCAGCACCACATATCAGAGGTATCTTTTTATTGACTGTTTACAGAAATACAGTAGCACTCCAATTAGGTGGCTTAGGCGAGTTCTCCAGAAGGTGCCTTCCTTCTCAGCACTGCTGGGAGATCCCAAGGAGAAACCTGCCCTTTAACACTTTGGGGTTTCTCTGGAGGCTTTGGGGCTCCCCACCATAAACTTCCTAACACCTTCAGCTCTCCAGGGGTTGGGAGTTGTTTGAACCAGTGGATGGAATTCAAGAGAAAAAAAAAGGAAAAGAAACCCCCACAAGCTGGGGGTGGTGGGGCGGTCTGAACACACCTGATATGTTGTAAGCCAGCCCTGCCATGATCCCCATCCATCACTGCATGTGTCTCCAGCTCCACAGGACCACACTGCTTCCCAGAGCTCAGCTGTCTGCCACTAAGTGTGCGTAGCTCTGGGCTTTGCACGCTCTTTTCACACAGCTTGTTGGCCATAAAACAAATATTTCTTGGTCTATTTTTCTTCCTGTACATGTGTAAGAGTGAGACCCTTTCCTTCAGCTGTTCACATACCATTTCAGGGCAAGAAAGGTATGCTCAGCTGGGCTGATAAACTAATTTAACATTTATTTATGTATTTAATTGACTTTTTTTTTTTGGCAATCAAGGTGTAGTGGTTGGCTTGTTTTGTGTGTCCTTGCTACAAGAAACTGCAGACACTTCTGGCATAGAGGCATTTTGGCGGCAGCAGCTGCTGTTGGCCTCACTCAGTAGTCAGTGAGAGGGTATCGCAGGAAGATGAAGATAAGGATGATACAGAAGGTGGCAAGGGCTGAGCTGGTGATGTTAAAAAGCCGGGCTGTCTTGGCATCTTCAACTGCTCCATTTAAGTCATTGAGGAGTTTCTTATCCCGGACCTGAGACAAAAAGATAATTAAACAAAGTAATTGCAACATGTATGAAAGGCACGACTTGTTTCAAGCAACAGCCACAAAACCCAGTGCACCTGTACATGGTTACCTGTACAGGTGCACTGTGAGGGCTGGGCTGGGCCTCTGTGTTTGAGCACTTGGGGTGCCATAAAACACCCTGAGGTGAGGTTTGCAGCCCGTCTCTGCTGTGGGTTGAGCTTGTGAAGCCAAGCACTGTAATACTTGTGGGCTGGAAATTCTTGGAAGCAGAGAAGACCTGAAAGAGTGACCCGTTGCTGTTACCAACCAGGCAAACCAGGGCCCCATGATCCCCAGAGTGGGGCAGTGTCATTTGGAGCCTGAAGGTGCACAAAGGAACTGAGATGCCATTGTACACCCAGGCACACAGGCACTAAAGCACAATTCCCACCGTGTCACAGCTCCCTGGCCCTGCAGTGCCAGGCTGGGCCCACCCAGCCCACAAGGGAGGAGGCTGCAGGTCTGCTGTGCATCCCTGTGCCTCCATCTGCACTGGGGGCCGAGCGGGTAAAAGCTGGCACGGCATCCTACTGCAGCTCCAGGGCTGTGCACGAGCCTCCAGCATATTAAGTAGTCCTGGGTTAATGAGTTCCCTTCCTTTTGCAGGTCTTATGCGGATTGTGTAGCATCTCTGCCACAGGCAGCTTTCCATTTTGACAGCACAGTCTGCTCCCTTCATTATCCCGCAGCTTTTATGGGATTTTATGGGCTTTCCTTGGGACAGCTCTGCAGTGGGCGATGATTGTGCATGTCCATGTCACTGGCCTGTCCCCACCTCTCCCAGGCTGCCAGGCAGTGCATGGCACTGCCAGCAGCAATGCCACTAGCGGGCATTGCTGATGCACTAGCAACAGCATTAGCAGGCAGCAGATGGCACTGCAAGGCAGCAGATGACACTGCCAGGCAGCAATGGCATTGCCAGGCAGCATGTGGCACTGCCAGGCAGTGGATGGCACTGCCAGGCGGCAGAAGGCATAGCCAGGCAGCAATGGCATTGCCAGGCAGCATGTGGCACTGCCAGGCAGTGGATGGCACTGCCAGGCAGCAGAAGGCATAGCCAGGCAGCACATGGCACTGTAAGGAAACTATGGCATTGCACAGCAGCAGATGGCACAGCCAGGCAATGATGCTACGAGCAGGCAGAGATGGCACTATGAGGCAGTGGATGGCACAGCCAGGCAGTGACAGCACAGCCAGGCAGGCAGCGATGGCACAGCCAGGCAGCTGATGGCACTGTCCACCAGCTGCAGCTCTGCAGCTGGATCCCAGCAGAGGAGGGGTCAGACTCCACTGCTTCCTAGCTGGGATACGTCCCTGTCCCCAGGCTGCCCCTTCAGCCAGCACTCAGCAGACTCAGGCAGCTGGAGCCACAAGGATGAACAAAAGGGACCTGGACAAAAGGACCAGGACACTTGACCCCCCATCCATCTCCCGTATCCAAGCAGGGTGCCCAGGGTGTGGCAGGGCCTGCCCCACTGCCCTCTCTTGGGAGGGGGTTGTGGTGAGTGGGGCTGTGAGCCCTTGGCCTGCCCTGCTGCCAGCAGTGAGAGCCCTGCCAGGCACTGCTGGCTGGACACCAGATGTGGATGGCAAGCTGCAAAAACCAGCACCAGAGTCAGACTGAGGAATATTAAAAGGCTTTTATCGATTAGGAGCTTTCCAAAAAGACACTGCAACAGATTCAGACCACATCTTACAGACTTTTTTTTCTTCCTCCTGCAGGGCTTACCTGCAGGGCTGTCCTGAAAGCCTTCTGCTGGACATGGGGAAGGGCTGCTGCACCCCTTGTTCTCACTGACCTGTGCTGATTCACAGGTCCTCTAAAACTGCATTTCAGACCCTCAAGCAACATTCCTCCTCTCCATCACACCACTGAGGACCTCTCTGCACAAGCAACCCCTGATCTTCTGAACTGTGGGTGGGGAAGCTGCTGTTGGCATGAGACCCACAGGATCTGGTGCTGGCAGGCACACAGGCAAGAATGAGCCTATTTTTCATACTTGTATTAAATCAAACTGTGCCATGTCCTCAGCCTCTGATGTCCCCTGCTCGTTGGAGCCCGGAGCTGGAGCTGGGGCCATTGCCCTGCTGTGGAGTGCTCAGCTCAGCACCCTTCTGGGATTGGGAAGAGGGACAGTCACAAACTGCATGTGTCTTTGGGGCACACTTGGCTGGAGCTCTCAGCAGAGGAGATGATCTCTGGGAAAGCATCAAGCCAGCAGCCTGGGAGCCCACATGCCTTTCTGTGTCAGCTGAATGTCCGGGATGACTCACATTTGAAATTATTCAGTAAGTTTAACATCCTCCCAAAAACCCCTGGGCTCAGCAGCACCAGCCATTTGGCACCTCCTCACGCACTGGTGAGAAGCCCCAGAGGTGCTGGATTCTGGCCAGAAATCCCGCTCGCCGCTCCCAGCAGACTCTTTGAAGCTCTCGCACACTTTCCTCTTCCCAGCGGTGGGGCTGCCTCAGGCAAAACCGACAAGGAGCAAATGCCTTTTGCCCCTTCCTGCACTGTATCCCGGTGCTCTGTGCCGCAGGCACGCTGGCCTTTGCTGTCAGACAGAGCTTTCTCCAGCAGACCAGCACGGCCGGCACACCGAGCTCTGCAACCCTCTCGCAGCCAAGCTGCTTCACCTTTGTGAGGCCAGTTCCTCTTGGCCCCAGGAGCTGTCTCCTACTCCTTACCTCCTGTTCCTCCTCTCCCTGGGGCGCCCTACAACCCTAATTTCCAGGCTCAGCCTTCTCCAGTGCTCCCAGCAGCCTCTCCCAGCAGCATCTCCCACCTGGCACCAGCTCACACTCCTGACTGGTGCTTTAGCCCTTTCCCACAACACACTTCAGCAGCACCTCTCCTTGACTTTCCCATGGCTCTCCCTTTGGCCCTGCTCCTGTCATGCTGCTGCTGCTGTGGCAAGGGGTGCCTGGGGCTGCCCTCTCCCCAGTGACACCATTTCCCCACAGTTCCTTTTTTTATCCCTTCTATCTCTTCCCTTTCCTCTTGTCTGAGTCCAAATGATGGCTGCCTTTGACTCCTACTAAAGGGCACCCAGCTGCCTCCTCTCCCTGCACCTCCAGCTGGTTCCACCCACACACTCCTGCTAACCCCTGTGGCTTCAGTGGTCACCCTCATGAAAATCATCCCTGATTGCCCGTAATCATTTACACTGAAATGAAGCCTCAAAGCACCAGAGAAGTGCAAGGGCCCCCATGGCATAAAAGTGCAATTAAAAGGAATTTCTCCTTACACACCACTCACAGCTCCAGCCTCCCACATCTCTGCAGGGCAGCATTGCCTCCCCCTGCATGGCTTTGTACCCCAAGATGCTTCCAGATGTCCCTCTTTAATGTCCTGCTGTGGCAACTGAGCCAGGCTCTGGACGAGCTCTCCTGGAGAACAGATAAATGTTTCAGCTCCTTCCCTGCTTTGTCCTTAAGGAGATGCTGGTGTCTTTCTTATAGCCCAGCTACAGCTTTTCCTATTTTCATGCTCCTGTGGCCACCATCATCATAATGTGCTGGCAGCTGGTGCACGAGCTTCTGGGAGCCCTGGAAGCTGATTCTTTCCATAGCCAGAGAGATGAAGCATAGTGAGGGACAGGTCCTCAAGGTCACAAGGCTGAACCCCCACCCCAGACCATGGTATGGTGTTTTCCTAGACACAGGCTCTTCTCTTCATCATCCCTTTGACCCTTCTCTCTTGCCTAAAACTAGATGGGGATTTTTGGCCCTGCTTTGCACTGAGATGACTGGAGTGTGAGGATAATTACATCTGCTGACTGGGGCTTCCCTGGGCACCTCCAAGCACTATGTGGTGGCATCCTTGGAAATCCCCCCTTGGACAAGGCAGAGCTCCTCTCTGATCCAGGCTGGCAACTTACACAATTTCTTTCTTCTTCCATGCCTATCCTTACATGAAACACAGCTTTTGTGCTCTAACATGCAAACCTTTCTCCTCTCCTTTCCCACCAACAAAAGGTGGTGTGGCCTTTCCATCCATCCATCCATCCATCCATCCATCCATCCATCCATCCATCCATCCATCCATCCATCCATCCATCCATCCATCCATCCATCCATCCCTATTTGCGTGTCAGCTCCCTGCTGCTCACCTTTTCTTCCAATATCTCCATCTCACTGTGTCCTCCCACACCTCCAGCATGTCAGTGCCCAAGGGTTCTTTCTCTCCTCCCTCTCCTCACTGTTCTCTGCCCTTTGTTTCCTCGGGGTTTTACATTCTGCTTCCTCTCCAAGCGCTCCCCTTGGCTCCTAGCACCCCAGTCCCTCTCCCAGCAGTCACTTCCCCTCTCTCAGCCCCTCTCGTTTTTGGGAGCAGCAAACTTGCTGCTCTAGTGAAAAGTGCTGCCTCAGCTTGCAGAAGGAGACAAATGGTTTGTTGATAACGAGTCTAATGAGGCTGTTTTTAAGGCAGCCTGGAAGTCCACAGCTGGCTGTCAGTAAACCCATTTCTATGCAGAGCTCCATGTCCCTGCACAGAAGGAGCTCTGGAGGCGATCCTTGGATTTATTTGCTCTGTGAATTGCTCAAGAGCTCTCCAGCCCACGTGCCTCCACCACACCGGCGCTGGCATCACGGGACTGTCACCCCTGCATTTCACCCACGTCCATAAACCAGTGCTCCTTCCCCAAAGCAGCATGAGAGCCTGCCTGAGAGGCTGTGTGAGGCAGCCTCTCAGGGTTAATAAATAGCTGTGGATTTGTGCTGGTCTGCTTCCACTCGAAACAAGGAAGATCAACAAATGGCAAGAGAGGAGGGCAAACAGTCCTGCCCACAGCTGTGTGCTAAGGGCTGGGCAGAGAGTGGGCAAGAGAGCTTGGCATATTTCCATGACCTCAAGGGGCAAGAAAACTCTGCAAGCAATGCTGTGGGCTGCTGGTGAGGCTTAAAAAGCCAGCAAGGCTCCTTGGCATCTTCATCTCTCTAGAGCCACAGCGAGGCATCCATACTGCAGCTCATCTCGGATCCCAGCTCCTCTGATCTACTGCCTCATGGCACAATGGGTACAGAGGACTTGGCTCACCCCAGCAGTCTCCAGAGACGAAGCTCTGAACAACTGAAGTGAGATCTCCTGCCACCAGGCACTGATGCATCATTCATTACCACTTGGAGCTGGGAAAGGGGAAGGGAGGGAGCTGCTGAATATCAGACCACAACATTTGCTTCTGATCAAAACCAACTGAATCCAGAGCGTTGCTGTTGGACTGATACTTTTATCTGTGCTGGGATGGAGTTAGGGTTACTTTAGGGCTTTTCTAACTTCCCTGGTCCTGCTGTTGATCTCTCCTCCCCCAGCATCCAGCACACATATTAGATGCAAGTGCCTTGCTTGCACTCTGGGAGGCTGACCTTGAGAAGCCTGGCATGCTAGAAATGACTCCTGGAGGGATCCATGAGTTGTGTGACCCCGCTGTAGCCCAGCAAGCTGTGTTTGTTGAGGATCTGGCCTGCTATGGGGGTAAATAAAGATGAGGCATGCTGCCACACTCCCGTTCAGAGAGCTTGGCTGTAACGCCTGTCACACACAGAACCTGCCTTGTATGTCACAGTTTCTGCCCTCACCTGACTTCATGTGTTTCTTTCTTCACAAATTCTTTGGTGCTGGGGTGGGGGTTTTGGACATTTTTTAGCAAATGGTTATCACCACGAAATAGCATTTCCCTGCAGAAAGAAATCAAGAAGGCTGTAGCTAGCATGCAAAAGGCCAGGGAGACATTCCCGTTTTCCCAGATGTGGCTGAAACCAATAAAATAGGGCATGAGGAAGGACATAGCTTCACAGCAATATTGAAGTGTACCAAGGATATATCTGTCTTCCAGTGTAGGCATTATGCTGCTGAAACCAGAGGAAATGCTAGGGAGTGCTAAGATATATACTGAAACGTCTCATGGACTTGGGTCACAAAGGAGATGCTGCTTTATTAACAGCATGAATCTGCCAGAAGCAAGTGACCTTTATGACAGGGAATTGAAAATACTATTTGTGATAATGAAAATTATAATTCCTGAAGTTGCTAGATGTTTCAGTTATTTAAAGGAAGTGTAAAAGCCAGGTGTAACCCCAAAATGTAACCCCAGGAACCACTTAATGCTATCAGTGCACTGATGGCTCTTGAGGAAACCTGTGTTCCACTGTCAAGGGTCCCAGAAGAGGCTCAGGGAGAGGAAGGTTCAGCTTCATTCTTCTTCTTACTACCCCTTAGTCAGTCCCTAGAAAGGCCAGACTTAAGTGCCTACTGCTCGAATGTCCTTACATTTAATTGCAGAGGAACAAGATAGTTCCCTGTTTAAAGGGATATCTGTTCTCAGGGCATTTCTTGCTCCTGTTTTCTCTGAACTTCTGGGAAAAACATTACTGACAGTAAAAGAGAAGAAAACATGTTTCTGGAGAAATAACCATAACACCCAGCCTGGCTAGGGTGTTGTGAAGATCCCTGTAGTAGCTGTGGGTAAGGAACAGAGCTGCCTTTCTGAACATCCCAGTCTCCCCCAGGACAGACCTGCTACTGCCCCAGCATCTGCATTGCCTCTCACCACCCGCCCCAACAGCAGCTCATGGGAGCACTCGGCATCCCTTCAGCCACTTGCTAGCTCTGTCCTCTGCCTCTGAGGGACATTTTGTTTCTATTTTCCCCCTGCCACAGAGTCACAGCCACTGGGGAGCTCCAAAACCAGAGCAGAGTTATTTCTACCCGCTCAGCATTGCCTCTGTTTGGGTACCGCGGTTACATCCCATCAGCTACCGCCTTCTCAGCCCGAAAGCCAAGGCTGGTTTTTGACAGCCATCTTCTATTCTCCTTTCTCTGATTCAGAGTAAATGTGCCCATTTGCCTTCCCTCACCACTGCCTCTTTTTTTCATGCTTTGTGTCCTCTAGGTCTTTGCAGACAGATGCCGAGCCCACACCTCTGTCCCGGTGCAAGGCCCCGGGTTACTTCTGGGCTTTGCACTTCCTTCCATCCCATGTCAAGGATAGTGAAGGGTCCAGCCTCTAAAACCTCTGTGGGTGGCAGACACCACTCTACCTTGTCACCAGGGGATGGGTCTGCCCTGTTCTCAGGCTGTCCTGCCCTCACTGCTGCAGCAGCAAGGAACCACATGTACCCAGACACCCATGGTAGCCTCTTCCACGGGAAAGATGTCAATTGTTAAAGGCAAATACGGACAAGGAAAGGCTTAAAAAAACAAGGAGGAAGCCAGTGTTTTCTTCCCTTGCTGGATCAAGGTGTGGGGGGTGTTAAGGGACTTGCTTCCCCCACTCATACTAGCCTCCTGCTGGCTGGATTTGCCCTTTCCTTGTGGTGATGCTTTGCCCCAGGATGATTTAAGTTATTAAGTGCCTCACCCAGGCAGCAGCAGAGCCTCCTGCACAGGCAATGGATGAGAGCTCACCTCCCATCTTGGGAATGAGAAACTGAGGCAGGCACCACCAGGCCAGTGCTCGGTGAGCCCAAGACAGGGGGCTGCAGACTTGTCCCTGAGCCTTTCTGATGGAGACCCTGAAGAGCTGGGAGCAGCCTCCTTGCAGTGCTGGGTGCTCACAGTCCAGCTCACAGGAGCTGTATGGGGTTAATTGATCTGCTTCTGTGACGAAGCCTGTCTGCACCCTGGCCTTCCTCTAAATGCTGCCTGCCAAAACAAATCAGCCAGCTCCTCTCCGGGCCACCCAGCCGCCCCGGGCTCTCTGCACATCCATTCAGTTAGTTTTGCATCTGGCAGGCAGGGAAGGGGAGGGCAGCCCAGGCCCCTCTTTCCTGGCAGCTGCCAAGGTGCTGCCTGTTTGCCAGGCACCATTCCTGCCGGGCTGCTCTCCCCTGCAGCTATCAGGAATAATAACCTGGTCCCATTTCCATCATGGGCTGTGCTCCACGTCATCACCCTCTCCAACAACACAGCTCTCAATCCCCCCAGCCTGACACTGTGGGAAGCCCCCTGCACTCTCTTCCACCTTCTCACTGTTCCCATGATGCTGGCAGGTCTCCAGGCCTTGTTTTGGGATTTACAGGGCTTGGGCAGGGGGAAGCTGGCCACGAGCTCTGGTGTTTTAATTACGGAGAGGGCAAGAAAGAAACAGGCAGGATTGCCCTGCACTTTGTAAGCTTCTTACCCCCTGCAACTTGCCAGCTGACGGCTGAATCTGGCTGGCTGCTTCTTACTGCTCCTGCCTGACCATCCAATGCTGCTGGGTCCTCTCCTGATGATCTCTAACAGGCAGGATCCCAAATAAAGGACCTAGTGCCGGCATGCCTGCAGGTGCAGCATGAGCCAAAGCAGCCCTGTGTTGCCTGCCTGTCACCCTGCACCGTGGTACAGAGGAGCCTCTGAGCGTACTTGGAGCAAGTGAAAGCACCTCTTCCCCATCTGAAGTTACATCCCAGGCTCCTCAGCTCTTCCCATCCCCATCCCCATTGCCTGCAGCCTCTCATTTGGGTAGCAAAGTGGGGTTTCACATCAGAACAACCCTGGAATGCTTCCCCCCTGCCCGGTCACCCCGCACCCCGAGCCCCGCGCTCAGTACTCACTTTCAATGAATAGGCCAAGGCGATGAAGCCGAGGCAGCAGAAGTTGAGGTATACAAAGTTGAAGATGGACCAGAGATAGTAGTCATTCACCTCGGTGGTGTCGGGGTAGATTTCGATGACAGTGGTGGGGTTGGTCATCGTCTTCTTCTCCACCGAGTGCTTGCATGGGACCGCTGGCCGCAGGCTGTCCCCTTTGCAGCTCTTGCTCTCCATGAGATAAACGGCAGAAGAAGGAGACAGGACGGGCGAAGCTTGCCGGAGAGCTGGGGGCTTGGCGATGCAGGCGAAGCAGCCCTGCGGGGGGCCCTGCGGGGGTCTCGGGGTCCAGGCCTCCCCCTCAAAGGGGCATGGCGGGCCCAGGGGGGGGTCCTGTGTCCTCTCCGTGGTGGCTGCCGCGGTGTCACCGCGCTCTGCCCTGGCAAAGCCAAAAGCCCCCCCGTCAAAAATGGGGGTGAGGGGATGGAAAGGCTGGGGGCAGGGGGAAAAGAGAAAGGGGAGAAGGAGCAGAGAAGGGGAGACGTGGGGGGAAGGCAAGAGAGACAGAGAGGGACCGGGAGACCGAGGAGAGAGCAGGGAGAGGAGTGAGGGAGTGGGCAGAGGAGAGAGGGAGGAGAGTAGGGCAGGCAGGAGAGGGAGGAGGGAGCACCGCTACACCCGGGGACCAC
>NW_005054312.1:10534457-10554422 GCF_000277835.1 Geospiza fortis
GCCCTGCCTCCCTCCTTCCTTAGGGGGGTGGGCATTCTGGGGGGATTTTTTTTCCCTGAGTCCTAGTCTTTACGGTGATTCCATTTCCCGGTTCCTTCCACCTGCCAGCAGGTTTCCCATATCCCCCTTCCTCCACCTTTTTTTTTTTTTTAAGGGTATCGTGGCTGAGGAGGTGGAGGAAGAGGAGGAGGGGAAGAGGGGAAGAAGACAGAGGATGGGGAAGGGGATATTAGAAGAAGTTCCCCTCCACCCTAGCTTTGCAAATAGGAGAGACTAGTCCACCTCTGGCTGCCCGTCCGTCCGTCCATCGGTCTCCTCCGAAGGCATCAGGAGGAGCGAGGGATACTCACAAGGAGGGATGCGGGGAGTCGCTGCATATCCGGCTCAGCACTGCCTCCGGCTCGGCTTCCTCGGCGCTGGAGTTGAGGGAGGAGGGGAGGGCGGGGAGGGGGGCACCCATGGACCAGGGATAGGCAGGGAGGGAGTTAGGGGATGGGAAGGTCAACCTGCAGCCCCCTGTCTCCCCCCGAACATGCTTCACGCAGGAGAGCACCTCTGTGTCTCAGCCCTTCTCCTCGTGTCCCCCCCACTGGGACGTCACCTCCTGCTTGGAGCATCCTGGTAGCGCCCCGCTGGAGAAGGGCACCTCCTGGGCCCCGGCCGAGCGGCTTCCCCGAGCAGCAGAGGGGGATGCTCGGCCCTGCTCTCCCCAGTGTCACCCACAGAGACATTTGCAGCGGGGACTCGCTGCAGCCTTGTTTGCGGGTTCACCGCTATGGACCTGGGTGAAAAACTAAAATAAGTGTGGCAGGGGGGCGTGGGGACGAGCGGAATTAACAAGGGGAGGTGGTGGTGATGCAATGCTGTGGGGAAGAACGGGCTCTGGTGGTGAGGGGATGAATGGAAAGGGGATAAATCCCGTGTGTGCGGTAATAGATCCTGCTGGCATGGAGCAAATCCCAGAGCAGGCGGGGTGGGAGCACTCCGGCGGTGGGATGCACGGCACGGGGCTGCTTTAGGGGAGGGGGTGGGGGTGTCAGCAAGGCTGGTCAAGCCCGGGAGGATTTGGCCGTGCTCAGGAGCAGGGATGTGCTTGCTACCTCCCATTGCTAACACTCTGGAAACTGCACGGAATCCCAGCTCTACGGTGCGGCGGTAGAGTCCCCCCAGGGACGTGGTGATGGAGAGCAGCTGGTGGCGTGCAGGGACAGCTTGCAGGTCATTCAGGAGGATGCACAGGGAGGGTGAGGACACAAGGACACGCTGTGTCACCCCGCAGTGACATAGCCTGGCGCAGGTGGCCTTGTTGCAGCAGGCAGTTCAGCTGTGGCACTGGGGAAGGGGACCAGAGAAATCCCCAGAATACTGGAAACGGGGTGGGCAGAACAAAAGTTCATGTGAGCAGAAACTGCAAGGGAAGGGAAATCCTCTGGAAAAGCCTTAAGCCTACCCACAAAGTGCTGAGCTAAGAAATAAGGATGGTAATTCACTCAGCTCTTCACAGGCAGGTTTGGCTCCAGTGTAGGGGCACCCACCCTGTGTTCATCCCTGTGGGTTGGTCTGATGTGGGGCAACATCTTGCACATCCAAAGGTCTCTGAGACTGGAGAAGGTCCACTTTCCATGAGACCAACTTAATCCTTCTGAAGCCTGCATTGGTTAAAAAAGGACAAATTGCCCTCTGGTTCAGGATTTATTGCTGCTGGAGTGGTGTTGGGTCCTGCCAAAGTAAAGAAGGTTTTATTACTGCTATGGCTGCCTGTGATGAGATCCAGATCTCTCTCCAAGAAGCTGCAAAGAAACAGAGGCAGTGCTAGGGTGAGAGTGATGCTCCTGTGGGATTAAGAGGTTTGCAGGAGAGGCAGAGCCATGGCCAGCTGTCGTCAGCTTTTCTAGAGGGCTTGGACGAACTCAGCTGCGCAGAGCATCCTCCCTGCAGGCTCAGGAGGAACGATGAAATCCCATGGATGCAGACTGGAGCTACGGATGAGCCTGCTGTTCATTTGTCTGGGGCAAGTTCTGTGGGTAAGGCTGCTCCTCTTCTTAATGTCAGGCAGGGATGGAGGGTGAGCAGAGAAAAAGGTCAGAGAAGGTTTGGAGCAGGCAAGAAGAGGCAGCAGAGTGGTGTAGGGGAATGTGAGATCAACAGAGACAGTCACTTTCCCTGGTATGAATAGGACTGAAAGGTCAGGGAGGTTGAATGGCTGCTTTTCCTCTTCTCCAGGTACCAGGTCATCCCTACAGTTTGCAGAGCACTTTTTGGTCTTTGGGTGACTGATGCATCTTCTTCCTCAATATTAAGTGTGAGTGGTGAGAGGTTTATTACGTGGACCACAGTGGCATATATGCAGCATCACTGGTTCAACAACCATTCATGTGACCTCAAGGAACTGACATAAAAAATGGAAGGAATAAAACCCCTCAATATTCTACATTATTTTAACCGTCCTCCAATTTTCTGGGCATCTTCAAAGGTCATGCATGCATGCCCTCAACCATATAGTCTAGGACTACTTTCCTTTCAAATAAAAGGTGGGGTGAGTATGAATAATTGCCTGCATTACTGTGGCATCAAGGCTGGCTTCCCCTTGTGCTAAGCACGGGACAAGCAGAACAGAAGGATGCTTGCTGCCCCAAAGCAATTCTCACATAATCACATTGGAGACATGTGGGCTGTAGCATCATCAAACACTGTAAGACCTGTGAGAAAATCTTCTGTCTCAAATCCTACTCAAGCTCTTCAGAAGCCATTAGCAGAACCTAACCTTGCCTTTTTTTATTATTTCTGAAGGCAAAAGTCCACAGCCTCCTGAATGCTCCTTTCCTATTACCCCTATAAAATTGCTCAGTGGTTGCTAAGTTCCATAAACAGGCAGCCTGAGACTCTGAGGGGTAAATCCAATCTTCCCACTCTTCCTTGATCTCTGTCTCCTGTTCTCTGAGCTTTCATTCTGCACTCCGCTTCTCTTCCCTCCCAAAGAAACCTAAAAATAAATAAATCCAAGAAAGAGCGGAAAAAGGAAAAGCCATCAGCCCCCAAAACGATGTGCTTAGTCATTCATGGTGAGTAAAAATAGTTTCCCAAATGAACAAATTGCTGAGCCAACCAGATGAGCAAGTCATCTCCATAAATGAGGGGTCTCATCTTCCCTCTCCTTGAGCAGGAAGAAGACATTGTGTTAATGGGCTTTTGGTAAAGCCCTAATCAGAATTGGAGAAGGATCTGGTCCATGAAGACAGCCCTGGGGGTCAGTGCCAAGCCCCTTACTACTTAAGGGGACATGTAATGAAAAAATTGATGGGTTTTTTTCACCAATGGAGACATTTAATGAAGAGTGAAATACCAAATTGTCATGTGCATGGAGTTCTGCAGAGATGGTGCAATAAACAGGGCGCCTGAACTAAACCTGAGGACTTTCTGGGCAAGATAGTGTGGGGCTGCATTCAGGCTGCTCCTGGGGCAGGGTGTGTGCTTTGCTCCCTGCTGGAAAAGCATGGGTGGGCAATTCCAGCTCTTGGCTTCTCTTGCTCTTGGCCAAGATCAAGGCTGTGATTGCTCCCACTGGGATGTAATGTTCTGTACACAAAGCATGATTGAAGACTTAGGCAGAATCCCCCCAGCAGAAAATAGGGCCCTCATATTCCTGTCAATAAATATTTGGCAGCAGATGACTTGTTCTCCCCTTGGGCTATTGAGGAACAGTGGGCTGCATGATTTGTTTTCAGGATCCAGCCAGCCCTTTTGGGTTAAATCCATCTCTTTAACATAGGGGAACAGCTGATTGGGGAGTTTAGGCATCCTGGGGGAACAGAGGCTCAGGACATGCCAGTAGGGAAATCAGCTAAGCTGTGTGCTTAGATCTGTGCTCAGAAGATGGGATGGGACTTGGCTGCATCCATCTTGCTTATGTAGATGATGCTTTTTTCAAAGTAGGGATTAGCTCTTATCTTCCACCTGGCACATGGGGCCTTCATTCCGCTTCAGTCTCCAGCTCCCATACAGCAGAACTAGGACAAAAAATTACACAGCTAGGCAAGAGGGATGGATTTTTCCTACATTGTTGAAAAGACCCTACACCATGTTCATCACTGGGCTACAGGACTTCTCCAGACTTCACACCTTAGCTGATTTTAGGCCAAACTTAGAAACTGAAGTTCTGCTTTGGCTGCTACAGGACCACTCCAAATCCTAAGCAGGAACTTGTTCTAATCCTAAGTAGGAGCTTGTTCTAATGGGTCCAGATGATCAGGGGACAGCTTGATTCCCTGTAAATGGACTACCCTTGGCAATACTCAGCTGGGGAGGTGTGGCCCCAGGAGAAGCCTGTAGGCTAGCAGGGACACTGGGACTGCCTGCTGCCCCAGTGGGGCTGGGTCAGGTAGGTGGCATTGTCATGTCACCTTGCAGAGGCTGAGTTATGTTTTAATCCATTGAAAAAGACAAATCCAACAGGGTCCTAGCATGTTTCCTTATCAGAGAGAAGGGGAGAAGCTCTTCTGAAACACAGAGGAGTCCACACAAGAGGGCGACCAGATGTCCAGGGACAATAGGTCAGGGAGACACACCCACAAAATTTGTCATCTCAAACCGCAAAAGAATGACCACTCTCAGAGTTAATGGGGAAAATACTGTATTTTCTGTTCAATTTTCTGTGAAGAGACAATTAATTCTGACAGCAAAATAATTTTAAAAAACCAGTCACACGATTAGAGATGGGTTTAAAAATGCAAATAACAGAACAGGGGGAGGAGACCTATTCAGGGAAGACTGCAGTGAACTGGTCCTCCAGCCTATCCTACAGTGTGTCACTCAGAGCATCACTCTGGGCCATGCTTTCCCAGGCAGCTGCCTCCCGCCTGCTGACACACCCCGGCCCCCTGGAGTCACTGTGCTGGGACCACGCCCAGCACAGCCACGGCCAAAGGGCTCCGGCTGGGGCTGCGCTGCACATCCCACTTCAATCTGATGCTGAAGATGTTCAAAAGCCACTGCCAGGTCCATGTCAAGCTTCCACCTCACATCAGGTCTGTTCAGCAGTTACCCGAGAGGCCAACTCTGTCTTCCCATGCTGAAGAAATCCTGGGGCTGGGAAAGGATGTAGCAGAACTTGGAGGAACTCGGAGCACTTAACGGAGAGGTGCTGAATATTTGCTAATTTTGGAGCAGCTACTGAAGATTTTTTTTGGTAACATGCTACTGTTCTCTGACCAGTCTAAAACAGATGTCCTTTGGTGTCCAGATGCAGAGCTCCAGCTGAAGATTCTGAGGAGGCAGAAGCAAGCTTTGGGGAGCAGCATTTGTCACATCTGGGGTTGTAGGGGACAAAGCATGTGTCCCATGTGTGCCTATGCCTGTCCCCACTGTCTATGCCAGACTCCCCCAAGGTGAAGCATGGTTATAATGCCAAACTTATTCCACTAGGCAAAACTGTCTATTAACTCGCTGCCCAAAGACCTTTCTCAAAAAATTTCTTAGCCCCACTGCTACTGCTGGCAGGATTATCAGTGAATTTTGCATAGCCAGGATTTTGCCATCTGTTTAGCCTGATTTGAGGTCATGGCCGCCACGGATCTTATCTTTCTGCCACTCCAAGCTTTGTTCCTTATCTGCTGCCACTCCCTTAACTTCAGGACCTGACCCAGCACACTGGGAAAATGAAGAGAGTCTTTTACTCCCAGCACAGGGGCTGGGATTCTTGGCAGGCTCTCTTCTGCTTTCCAGTACTGCTTAAAACTAATTTTATCATGCTCCCAGCTCCACCAGTGTTTGCCTACCAGTGCCAGCCCAGCAAGTGGCTCCACATACGCAGATCCCGGATCTCTGGGAGGATCTGTGTGCACAGCTAAATCAGCTAAATCCGAAGCAGGATTGTGCCTCACTCTCTCTGCAACACAGCTGGACATGAACGCACCTCACCAGCATTAGTGAAGTGGAAAGCAGGTACAGAGGGTGTTAAAGGCAGTTGGATTTTGGGACAGGGCAGCAGGGAAAGTGAATGTAAGTCCAGCAGCTACCATGGCATCCTCTTGCCCAGGAGGTTTGCTGGTTCTGCCAACTGTCTCTTGAGTTTTGGGCAGTTCCAAATGCTTTGAATCATGTTTCCAAAAGCTCTTATGTGTCTGACAAACACATATTTTACCAGAATGATTTCAGCTCACAGATCACTTAGTTGCTTCAGGAAACATTATTCTCAACTCGCTGGCTGTGGTTGAAGCTGGGCAGATCTGCTGTTTGGGGAACCTGGGAGAAGGTCACTAAACTCAAGAGAACTTGTGCCACATGACTTTGCTCAGCAGAAGGCTGGACCTTCATGGCCCTGAATTCAAGTAACCTCTATTATAACCTATCTTGACCCTCTTAATAATCATACTGACTGAAAAGTCCCACTGCCTAGAGCCCCCCTACAAACCCATGTCCCATTATGTCAGGGATGTGGACACCATGCCTCCCAGCTCTCTCACTAATGCCATCACTAAACAAAGCACACCACCACAGCCCTTAGGCTCTGAAACTCATCCTCTGGGCACATTTCCATGCTTCCCCATCACTGCAGCACAGGACATGCTCTCCTAGGACCAAACCAGCACAAACTCCTCGAGAAATGACCTACTGGTTACTGCCTCAACCTGTCAAGGAGGGTTCATAAACACAGATTCTCCCAGGCCATCCACTCCCCCACTTCATGAGTGAAAAAGCAGTAAGAACTGATGTGCACGACAGCCTTCCCTCGTCCCTCTCCCCCAGCACAGAAGACCAAATCCAAGAGCTGTAGCACAGCCTCTCTGCACGAATAGACGTCCCAGGGGCTGGCTACAGCCAGCTGCCCCCCCTCCCCCCAGGAAGCACACCAGTGCTGGGAGATGTGAGAGGGCCTTGTTCAGCTCTGAGAATCATTCTCAAAAAGAACTACTGGAAGACCTAGCAGTAAAGCAAGGGACTACTCCAGCTGGAGTTGTCAGCTAGAGACCTCCCAGAACCACTTACTCAGAGTGGAAAAAGTAGCTAGCAGGGCACTAATGACTATTTTCCATGTAATTTTAAATCTAGTTCAATTTCTTTTTCCTTTTTTTTTTTCTTTCTCCTTTCCACTCACTGGATTTCTAATACTGGTAACCTTTCTCTACAGCTCCCATGTGTGTGTGTTTAAGTGTGTGTGTGGCAGAGGCAGTGGGGGGCAGCTGTTTAGGCACTTGTGGCAAAGCCAACACGGTTGTTATCACGGTCAAAGGCGGAGTAGTAAGGTCCAATAAAGACATCTCCCAGGATCCAGAGTGGGCCCCCGGGGGGTGGGATGTCCAGGCCTGAAAAGCCACTCATGCAGATAGTCTCTCCTTGTGCACCCATCTAGAAAGAAGAGTGAGAGCTTCAATTTAAGCAGGCCATTCCCTTTCCTCAACCTTGCAGGCTTGGCAAGAACACCTGCAAGGCTGCCTTTGTTTCAGCCTCTCCCAGACAGATCCACAGATTGCCAAAGTGACCCCCAACCCACCACTTCTATGACTGCAAACCCAGCTCCCCCTCCTTTAAGCACTAAAGCATCAAGCAAAGCTGCACATGGCCATAAACCTCCCAGCCCACACAGCTCTGAATTAGAGCCACTGGTGAAGATCTGCACAAGATGGTCCTTGCGAGTTCATTCAGATGGCTTAAATGACAGGCTGGTGGCCTCTGCTATAATAAGGCTGGCCTCATGGCACCAGAATGCAGGAGAAAAGAGCTAAATGTTTGTTGAAAGTGATGCAACAGCTTGCCTCCCCTTCCTTAACCATCCTGCTATCCCTCATGAGCACTATGCAGGGGGTCTTATTCCTGTGAGACTTTGATGAAGTTACGTGGATCCATCTGCAGTGCCACCACCCTGACACCCCACCCTTTCAGATTTCTTCCTGAGCACCAGCTCTAGCACTGCTTTGGCTCCTCTCGTGTTTTGTTTCAGTGGAAGCAAAAGCCGGGCCTTGGGGAAGAAGTGTAAGGCTGGAAAAATCTGCCTGGACGTACCTTGAGGACATACTGGTCTCCTGTGAGGTTGAAGGACTCCCCTCCTATTTTCATTGTGATGACAGGCAGAGTTGGCACTTTTTCACAGGGAACTATGTACTGAAATTGCAACAGTAAACGCTTTAGATTGGACCTCCCACACTCTCCCACAGTCTTCCTTGAGCACGGTCACATCTTTGCTGTGGCTTTCCCTAAAACCAGCTCAGCTTAAGAGTGCAGAAGCTCGAGCTGGGATAAATAGTCTGCAGCCTGCCTAGGGCTCCAAGTTGAGGGGCAAGAGGGCTTTATGGATAGGCATGGAGCCAAAGGATGTTGGATTCAGCTTTTGGCTCTGCTGAGTCCTAGGATGCCACAGCTGATGTGGCATGGCTGGGGGTTTTTACCAGAGGAGAGGCAGTTGTGGCTCAGTACACAGACAAAACCAGTTTCACTAACAATGGCAAGCCTTGGGGATGATGGCAGGTCTAAGCCAACTGTTGCTGCAGCTTCGGGTCTCCAACACTGCAGAAAAGCCCAGCAAATGCTCATGGCTCTGATTTGGGAGAGCTTTCAGAACAGGCAATTTTTTTCTACAGGGCCTTTATAATCCATATTCTTCCACAATTTTAGGGAGGGAAAAGAGTCTTGTGAGATTAGCTTTGATGGTTGAAAACTTTCATACAAAGGGTTGCCATTTGCATGAAATATACTTTAATTAAAGTGTCTCTGGACTCATATTAATGTGAATGCTTCGTCTCAGCTGCAACTCAGATCCCTTCTCTTCCACCTTCCAGAGATGGGTGGCAGAGGTCACTCAAAGCTTCCCAAAGTTCATGGGACCTGGGCTTTCTACCACGAGCATGAATAGGGCAGTGCATGCTGCCCAGGGTGAAGAGATGAAAGGGTCCCTGCTGTGCCAGTGGCTTTTCCAGGAGCACAGCCTGGGAACAAAGATGAGAGGGAGCAGAAGACTAGGGTCTCAACAAGCATTTGGGTACAAAGTAGGGTGCAAGCATAGGTGCTGTTATGGCCAGAGACCCTCACATTTTCAGACTGGCCTCACCTCGCCTTTTATGAGTGGTTTTGCACCAATGGCCTCCTGTATCTTCTTCACTTCTTTGGAGGGGCCAGTGATGAGTGAAGTTCCTGTGTCCACGATGGCCTCACAGCCCCCCTGACACACGCTTGGCCCGTTGGCAACATCCACCCTGGGGAGAAATGCCCAGACATCAGACAACCCTTAAAGGCCTTCCAGAGTAGGCTGCAGGAAGCAGTATGGAGGCAGGCAAGGGAGGGCTGTAACAGACACCCATCCAGGAAGGACAGATGTTCAGAAACACTGATGCAGCACCAACTCAATGCACAGACCCCCTGGCTCCCTGTTGTCTGCTCGTGACTGAGCAGGTGCCTTGAAGTGTAACTGCATTTCTGCAGAGAGCCTGGATGCTGCCTCGTACCCTGCCTGCTACCTGCACTCCAGAGCCAGTGCCACAGCTAATGGACATGGGAGAGAGCTAAGGACAATGGATTATGGACTTTTACAGTACTGTGCTACTGCAGGAAAAAAAGGGTTAAAGGGGTGGTGTGACAGCCATGGGCAAGGGAAGGGTTCCTGTGCAGCGAAAATGCATGCCAGGAGCTGCTTGGCCTCCTCGCCCGCATTGCATTTCACAGCAGTGCAGAAAGACAAAGCCTTCTAGCCGAGGGTCTGCCATACTCTGCCAACGCTGCAGCTCTGGGGGAAAATGAGAACTGAAACACTGCGCTGGGGAGGGATGCAATTCCCAGGAAAAGGACACACTCTGATCACAGGGCACTTTTAAGTTCCCATCACGTGGGAGAGCTCAGAATAGACCGTGGGGCTGGCGGCCGTCAGCTCAGCCTGCTCTCCTCCCCTGTGCCTCCAACAATGCACGCTGATTGCTGCACCGTGCCCTTCAGTCAAGGGCTGGCTTCCTGAGGCCTCATCCTGCTCCTCCGGAGCTGGGTGCAGGACAGCAGGCAGCTGACATGCAGCTCAGGCCTTGCTGAGAGCCGAGCACAACTGGGGCTTAATCTATGGGGCTCGCCCTGCCCGCAAGGAGGACACACTGGCATTCTTCTCTGCTTTGCAGGGATGCAGCAGGCATCCTTTCAAAGGTCAAGGGTCAAGGCACAAACAAGAGGAAAGGATTTTGTGGAACATCTCCTTATGGCTTCTGCCTTTTGTCTCCTTCCAGCGACAAACAATCCAATCCTAGGGTGGGATTCAGGGATGATGCCTTTTTGAGGAGGGTCTCACTGAAGCCTCAGGCATGTGCTGTCAGCATATGTGACCCCCTGCATGTAGTCAGGTGGATGGGGAACTTACGAGTCCATGTGGATCTGCCAGTAGGCCTTGCGTGTCACATTAAACCAGCTGAACTCGCCCTTGTAATACTTGGGGTCGGTCCCTCCCAGGACCATCTCACCGCCAGGGACACCAGAGGGATCTCTGAAAAACAACAACCAAACCTGTGAACATCAAGGGCAGGGTGAGAAAAACTTGCTTCAATGGCTCCCAAAACACCTGCTGGGGTGCTTGGAGGTGAAGCACAGCATTAACAGTACTGGAGACAGACAAATTATGTCATGCTATATTCTATCAATATAAGGACAGGTACTGTGAAATAGGCTGGGATGGGGAAATGGGAATATTTTGTCCCAGCCAAACCATCCTGCAGCTTTTCACCTGGTACTTTCTCAGAGAAACCTGAAGAAACTCATGGCAGGGAAGGGGGGTGGCAAAGGGGAACTAAGCACTGACAGAGGGACTTCCTGAATCAGCTTGTAAAAAGTGCCTGTGCAGGGCTGGACACAGCTGATGCAGGGTTAGGTTATCTGCACTCAACTCTGCCAACCAGCAGCCTTGAAGTGAATCCTCAAGGTTACCATCAGATAAGAGCTCACTGCTGAGCAGATGGGAAGAAATATGGTGATGGGGGAGGGCTGGTGCTTGAATGGCCAGCAGCAGCCCTCTCTGCCCTACCTGCTCTTGGCATGCTACTTTTCAGGCTGAAGTAGTTCAGAGTTGCTGCTGTGGTGCCAGAAAAGTGATGGGGTCTCTTGTGGGGAGCAGCAGTGTGTGGGAAGGTGTTGGCAGCTGCAGAGGATCTCCCAGCGTGGTGAGAGAGCACTGGCCCCCTCATTAGTGATGACTGATGGGGGGCACCTTTGCTGGGGAGGTGACATGGTGGTGACCACATGGCTTATGGCTTTTGGCAGCAGACTAGGGCTGTTTACCTTCTGAAGGGGACTGCACTAATATCAATCTCACGAACACAGCCCTGCTTATTTTTATTTCTCTTTCCTCTGGAAACATCCTCTGTCTATTCATCAGTTAAGAAATCTGGTCACAGATCCACACAGCTTTTTATCAGTAAAAGAACTGCATTTCTACTTCCCTTCTTCTTACTTCAGAGCAGCAAACATAAGAGATTTTGGCCTGACTGCCCCTGCAAGCAGAACTTGCTGTGACTTCCCCAACTGGGAAGTGCTGTCCAGAGTGTAAAACAGCAGATGACAAGAGGTGCTACTGGAAAACAGAGAAAAGCCCACTGGGCTTGCCCTTGCAACCAGGGGTGTGCCACCAAATCCAACACTACCTGTTCAAGTAGAAAGAGAACATATTTTTCTCGACCAGCTTCTGTTTCATGACGTTATCGAAGAAAGGCTCGGCACCCTCCACAGAGATCTTTGGGAATGCCAGGCCCAGGATACCATCAAACTTGGCAGCGACGAATGTCACGCCTGGCTGCTTCGTGGCCTCCCCAAACGTCTGACCCAGGATTTTCAAGTCACCAAACTGTGGGGAGATGGAGAGGGAAGGGAAAAGCAGATGGTAAAGAAAACTGACTCAGGGGACCTGGGTGGTAACAGACCCTCACTGAACAGAGGCTGTAGCACATCCCTCAATGTGCTGCCACACTCCTGCCCACTTCCACCACTGCATTTGTAGGCAGCTGCAGAAACCAGATACCCTGGTGCCACTCTTGTCAGGGGAAGAGACTGGCAACTCTGGATCAGTGGAACCTCCCAAATCCCTGCAAAGCCCAGCATACTTTTAAGAAGAATCCCTTTAGCCTTTTGCAGTGTCCCAGCACTGGCCTTGCTGTTCTGCAGCCCCTCCTCTTAGTACAGAGGACCCATATCCATTTGTCCCTCCTCCATTTCCTCCTCTATCACTTACTTCATCATTTCCTCCCAGTCTGAAAAGCTCTTGTGCTGTTCCTTTTATCTTCTTCCCCACTCTGCACATCTTCTAAGTCATCTGTGTATCCTACCTCCTTGGGTGCTGCACCCATCCTTGGTTGGGAGCACAAATCCCTCCCACCTCTGCCCACTATCCCTGTGATCTCCCCTGCATAAGAAACATCCCCAGGATATTGCTGAATCTCTTGGAAGAGCCACCAGCCTGCAGAGACCTCCTGTGAAAGCGGAGAAGACCCAGACAAGAAAGTGAGGTTGAGCATGAAGCACGAAAATAGCAAGCAGAGTACTGAGAATTCAAAGGTCATCTCCCTTGCCAGCCTTGAGAAGGACTGGCATTCCCCACTGGAAAGCTGAAACGCCTTCCAAGGGCAGATCCCCAGAAAGATGACCAGAGAAAGGAGGACAGTTCTGATGATGGGGAGCAGGATGCATCTGCTGGCTTCTGGCTCTAGCAGTTCAGGAGGCTTGTGAGCTTCTGGCTGACCAGAGGCAATTTTAGCATCCACACTAGGACGATTTCAGCCTCTCAGCCTGCAGCTAGCAGCCCTGTAGCGAGCCAGGCTGGACTGACAAGCTGGCCTCTCCTACCTGATGGCAGATAACGATCCCTGTAAATTACTAATATCCCCCCAGGCTAGACAGCACAAGGCTGGGACAGCAGTGCTGCCTTTAATGGTATTGGAGGACTGCACTAGGAAAGGGCGATCGAGCCTTGCGAAAGCTGAAAGCCACAGGGCAGGATGTGGGGGGAAAGCGCGCACAGCAACGCATCCGCTTGCCAGCGCCTGCCCCACTTGTAAACCCCGGGTTTACAAAAGCCACCCCTTGGCACCACTGATCCTCAGCGGCTTGGAGAGTTCAGTGAAGCTTCTACTTAAACTAAAATGCAATGGACTGATAACACTGAGTGTCAGGTTTGTTTGAATATTGCTCTGCTTGCACATCCCAAGGGGGAGGCAGATTTCTGCCCAGTCATGGATTCTCAACAGACCCTGCCTGCACTTGGTCCACAGCAGGGCTGAAACCCAAGACCATCTTTAGCAGAGTGCTCCTGCCAGGTCACAGATCCTTTGTCTCTGTCTCTTGGCTGGCTCTTGCCCCGAAACTGAGCGACCAAAAATCATGACCAATGGATGGCCGTGTGGTGGCCACCCTCCAGCTCTTTGCAGACGGGTGTCAGCACTCCAGCTCACCTGGCCTCTATGTTGGTGGCCTCAGCCAGCACTTAAGCACTGGATGGCAAAGGCAGACCAAGAGGTGAGGGCCTCTAAGGCACAGCTTGGCACCAGGGCTTGGGATGTAGAGGCACAAGGGAGAGGCAAGGAAAGTAATCTGTGCAGTCTATCTGCACTGCAGTCATGGGAGAGACACTGTGCCCCACGGCCAGCTCAGTTTCCTCTGCTGTCCTTGAAGGACATCCCAAGGTTGGGCTGTGATAAAGAGATGAGATGTCTGAGCAGCAGAGGGCTGGCTGAACTTGCTGCTCTTTGGAGAGCAAGCAGCCCTGTGGAGTGCGGAGCTACAGGGCATTGCTGCTCCACAGAATGAGAGAGGATGTTTGACATGAGCTCATCACCCTCTCAAAAAACCATTAGGGCTGAGGGACTCTGGACTACCTGCCAACAAGCATCTTTTGGTCAGATGTCAGGGCTACCAGAGGTTGCGGTGGCTGCTTCCACCCACCAGAGTGGCTGGAGCCAAGACGGTCACCCTGAAGGTTATTTCAATGTCTTTCTTTCAAGACTATACCTTAATTGGGGCTTGCCTACAGCATGTTGTGCATCAGAGGATGCCTCCATGTGTCCAAGCTGAAGGTCCCTGACCCTCAGTCACCCCTGCTCATGCCTACTACAACTGGGACATTGCTTAGCTCCATGCAAGAGGTTTCGCTTCTTGCAGACAGAAAACAAATGGTACAAGCTGTGCTGTCTGACAAGAGCCATCCCCACTTCCCAAACAAACTGAGGCACAGAATCTTTCCTCTGGGAAATGGAGAACTAATCAGCAAACAGGGACTAGGGTGACAACTGCAAAGCAAAAAAAGAGAAAAAACAGCAATCTTCTTTCTGACTCATTTCAGCCCTTGCATTAATCCCACACTTCCTAAGGACAATAATAGTTTGCTGTTTGCCTTACTGCATGTCTGGATGCAGCACAGAGGCAACAGCTGATGCTTCCAGGCTAGCCTGAAATCTTCATGCTGTAAGGATGGGCTAAAGAGTGCATCCTGCAAGTCACACACTTTAAGCTTCTCCTGAATACTTTTTGATTCTGATGAAATTGGTAAGCCAATACTTTTCAGCTGAACCGGAACAGAAACCTCCAAATCCCCAGATTTATGTGCTTATTCAAAACTTTTGCTTTGTTTCTCCCCCCCTGCAAAGCAAACATATGCTCTTATCCCTGCCAGGAGAACAAGTAATCTGAGAGCACATGCACCCCTGACGTTTGGCAGCTGGCAAACTCTCCTGAGCATCTGTACCTGGAAGGAAGTCATGAAAGGCACTTGTCCTTCACCGGACAGAAAGCTCAGGCTTTGTTTGCTGAAAAACAAACTGTGAAGCAACCACCACACAACTAACTCAAGCTGCACACTGAATACCCCCAGGGTGTCCCCCAGTCTTTATAAGCATAAACACCAGTTTGTGACGTGAGACCAAGATGGGGCAGTAAAGAGACCTTTTCTGCTCTGTACATGGGCAGCTGCCCATGTGGGCATCCACTAATGTGTGGATATTGGCCAAGAACAGGCTGGGCACCACCAGCAGTCTGTGCAGGGGCGTTGGCATATCTTGGACTGGTAAGTTTTTGGGGTCACCAGGAAAAGGGTTGGAGGGATGGCCAGAGACCATGTTTGGAGGGGCACCATGTGAGCAGTCCCCACTCCAAGCCTGCTGACCTGCAGATTAATATCTTCACCATTCTCAGCCTGCCATGGTTATTGCAACCTTAACAGACATCATTACCATGTCATTTCAAAGCACTTGGAAACACAGCACTGAAGGATGTTCTATAAGAGTAGGACACTCAAGAAGGAGATCCACTGAAATCTAATAGCTCCAAGCTCTCTACTGAAAGCACTCTGGGGCAGTCGTGACTCACCGTGACCACGTCTTCGCTGAGGAACCCGGAAAGGCTCCCTGTCCCATAGCGGATGGCAAACTTGGTGCCGTTTTTCACATAGGTGCTGGATTTAGAAGAGTCATACTTGTGGTGCACCACTGCAGTTGGGAAAGGGGACATATAGCATTAGTGCTCCTTTATACCTACAGTTCCCCAAAACCTAACCCCACACCATCCAGTTTATCCAGACAAATGGACACTCAATGATGAGAAGATGGGCCTGAACCCAGGGTTTGCCAAGCCCAGACTGCTTAACAAAGCATTTCCAGTGTCTAGGGAATTAGGTGGGCAGATCCAATTCAGGCTATTAAATCCGATTTGGCCACTGGGTATTAAAAGCCTAGAGGTTATGTGGTTGGTGTGGTGCGTTAGTCAGCAGAGCAAAATGTATCCATCCACATGCCATGGAGAACCAGGGTGGCTTTAAATATAGTCTGCTCGGGGCAGGAACATTTTCACCTCACGGACTTATCTGTTTCTTTTACTAGGAGTAGCTGGAAATTTTTCAAAAACTGTTTTTAGTACAGAAAGAACCCAAAATATCCCTTTATTTGCAGAGGAGAAGGGCTTTCCCCTAACCTAAGCTGCTTTTCCCCTTGGCTGGGTTGGGAGCTGTAGGATATCCCTGGTTTTATGGGCAGGCAGATTCCTCCTCCCCAGACTCCTCCCGAGTCACGAGCTGGCCAGCACAGTCCCATGGCTGGCTGCTGAGTGGTGCAGAGAGCAGCTGAGGATGAACCAGTCGAGCCCTGCACAAAGTGACAGAGCTACGCAAGGAGTTTCCCAGCTAGGCTGTCTGGGTCCCAGTTTGGATTCCAGTCTGGCAGGAGGTTTTAAGCTCCTTGTATATTCATAAAATGAGCCCTTTGGTCCCAGCACGTCCCGAGGCACTGCCTTGAGAAACCATCTCCCTGCTACAAATCAGGAACCCCCTAGGCATACCAGGTCTGAACCTCACCACCCTGTCAGTGTCCTAAATCTTGTTTCACATATGCAAAGAGAAGGTGTCTGTACAAGAAGTCCAAATTTCCACTCTACTCCCAATGAGCACTGTGGAATGCCTTTCATGGTTACAGTTGTTGACTGCACAGGTTTCTCCACTTTGCTAAAGCAGCACAACCAGCGGCTTTTGAATGTCATTTTGCCATAGCCGGGTTTGACATCTTCAGCTGTGGAAGTTTATTGCATAGGAATGCCACAGAATAAAAAAAAAAACTTGCAGTCCCTAAGACATTCTCATTTCATTGTGCCTACCTGGCTCTCGTTAATTATAACTCCATAAACATGCACACACATGCTCTGTGCAGCAATAAACCAGAAACTAGGACAGTTTGTATCAGATCTGGCAAGAGGCTGACTTTAAAAAGTCAGCCTTGTGCAATGGGATAACAGCAGCATTGGTCTATAATTTGGGGAGAAACATCACAGCCGATGATGCTGCTCCCCCGCTGTAGGGCTGAAGCTGTTGGAGAAGATTTGGCCCTGTATAGGGATTACATGGAAAAGAAAAAACCCAGGAAAGGACTAAGGAAGGATGGATGCAGGAAGCTGGGATTGTATTTCTAGCTCTCACCCTAAAAAGCCCATCAGCCTCTGGCAAGTCCTTTCACGCTGCTGCCTCAGTTTCTCCTCTTGCAATGCAAGGCTCTGCATTTTGCAGGGAAGGAGAAGCTGATTAGCAGCTTCTGACACCCGTGACACTTACTGCAGGCGATGTCCAGTATGGAACAGTGCACAGATGGCACCCAGAGGTTGGAGGAGCCAGTGTCAAAGATCACGGTGAAATTCTGGGGGGGTGTTCCGATACCAATCACACCGAAATACTGGGCCTGCAAAGCAGAAGAAGGGAGCCATGAGCAGAGGCAGCTGGCTAAAAGCAGGGATTAGAGACCAAAAAACCTCTTAGGGTTGAATAGAGGATCAGCTTATCTAGACATTGCCCTCCTCTTGGTTTTGGCACTGATAGGTTCCCAGCCTTTTTCCTCTGGAAGGGAGGTTCCCCTTCAGCGTTCATTACAGCGGGTGTGAAAAGGATACACTGAGGACAAGTGGGATGGGTGTGTGCAGGGGAGGACATTTGGGGCACAGAGACAGAGAAGAAGAGAAGGGGGAAGGTCTGCAGGCTAGCATGCAGTTCACTACAAGGATGAGAAAAAATGATGGAAGGAAGCCAAGCAAAACACCTGCGTTATTGAAAAGCTGAAACTGGCTGGGAAGCTGCTTTGCTCATGGGTTTGCAGAGAAACTGTGGGCTGCAGCAAGCAGCAGCACTGCCCACTGCAGGTGGAGGTACAGCTGCTGGGAGTTTTGGTGCTTGCTGGTGAGCTCCGGGAATGGGGGGAAAATGCTCA
This sequence comes from Geospiza fortis, assembly GCF_000277835.1. Lineage (NCBI taxonomy): Eukaryota > Metazoa > Chordata > Aves > Passeriformes > Thraupidae > Geospiza > Geospiza fortis. Next base: position 10,552,139 of record NW_005054312.1, read on the forward strand.
GTCTCGAGAAGTGGAAGACTGGAGGAGTGGTGGGAGCAGAGCATGAGCAGCACCATCAGAGATGGATTTAGGCCTCCAGGGTGAAAGACTGGGAGAAGTCCCTGTAGCAAAGGTATCTGATGGATATACCTTTGCTCTAAAACTACATCCCTGCTGGGACTGGAAGAAACCTGAATGGCTGAGTTGTTGGAAAAGTATCCTACTCTCCACAGAGGAGAGAGAATGATAGGCAGGTGCTACATGGACTCATTTTTCCCCAGTCCTCCCAAACAGGCAGGGAGCTGTGTCCTGCCTGGGGAGCAGCTGGTTCAGGGTTCTGAAGAGAAGGCTGGAGAAGCAAGAGAAGTCAGCCAGTAGCCTTTCCAAACCTCATGTGTACTTAATTAAGAGGGGGGAAAGGGGGGAAGGGAAGAAAACAGGATTATCAAAGCTGTTCACCTCCTGTGCGCTCAGTTTGCAAGGCTTCGCTCACTAAGTAATTAACAATCCATTGCAACATTGCAATTAGCCATAATGGGGAGGCAGCACTTGCTTCCAGTGGTTCTGTAATTATTGCTGGGGCTTGAAAATTAACCCTCGGTACAGGGGTTCCATTTGTCACATACATAAACCCATGAAGGGTCCCAGGGCAGGAAGCACACGAGGCACGCTAGTGGGGTTTGTCCCAAGAATTCATTTGGCAGCAAAAGTATTCTGAGCCAGGCTGGGAGGGATGCAGCAGTCCTTTATCTGCCACCACAGGTTGGATTGGTGCCTCTGTGACAGGGAAAACAGTGCTGCCCTGAGTGGCGGTCTGAGCAGTGGCTGCAAGAGACAGCATCGTGACACAACCGCTCGCCCTGGCTTTCAACACTGCCAACTGAAACACCGGTGGCCCTTCCCAGGACAGGACAGCACTGGCTGGGTGACAAGAGCCGCTGGGGAAGGGCAGCAGGGGAACATACGCTGAATTAATGCCTAAATACCTGGGCCCAGGTTTATTCTGCCAGCCAATGCTCATATCCTACACTGCCCGGTAAGGAACCCTGAAATCGTAAACCCCACACGTGTCTGGCAGCAGGGCAAGGGCAAACTTCATGCCCTTTATCTGGCTTCTCTTTCTGCCACCACCCAGCTGGCTTTGCTCCCTAAGCTGCTGACAAGAAAGTAGAGATAAAGGGTAGTTTTTCCCAGGGCAGTGCGAAAGATGAAGCATAGTGAGAGGAAGGGTCCTGCATCCCCAGGACTATAGTAAGCTAGCATTCTCAAGGAGTGGAGCATGATTTTTATGCCCCTGTCTTGCCAAAAGTAGAGTCCAAATGGCCAGAAGATGCTAGGAAGGATTGCAAGCGAGCAGGCCCCTATTTATGATTGTTAATTAGTGACAAAGGGGAAAGGAAATAGGTCACAAACTGAAAAGCTCCTGCTTGGGTGGCAGTGGGTTGTTTGTTGTTATAATTACTAGTATTAGTATTTTTAGTTTAGTAATAATGGGAAGACACCTTTTGGTACCCACTCACTAAGCCACGGGGGTGCATTAATCTGCCCTACAGGATCAACATCTCTCCCAGCTTTGCCTTCCTGGCTGGTGGGAGGCTGGCATGTCTCACCCTCCCTGGGACGGGTACCCCTACAAGTGACATTGTGCTGGGGTCCGCTGCAGTGCAGGGGATGGTCTGCAGGGGGATTGTTACTCACATCCATGTAGTTCTTCAAAATCTCCGGAGTGGGTTTACCCTCCTCGGCAAAGCCCAGCTTGTACTTGATGGACTCGGTGATGGCATTCATATCTGGGATCTCACTGCCCGACTCTCTCAGGATCCGCCGCATGGAAGGGAACTTGGTCAGGGGGATCCTGTGTGGGGACGGCAAACACACACCTGTTAAAGGGGGTGTGTAGGGCAGGGATACCCAGGGAAGGGGGGCAGCAGGGCTCCACTCAAAACAGGGGACACACCAGTACGAGGTGGGCGAGGTTTGGGCTCCTGCCAGCACCCTATGCCATATCCCCCTCGCCGCGCTGCGTTCGGTGTTTTTCCCAAAGCCAGGGGATAGGGGGAAAGGCCGGCGGGCTGCCAGAGGGTCACCAGGTGCAGGTGAAGCTGGGGCGAGGCCCCTCCATGCTCAGGATGGGGGGGGATGTTCCGAACCTTCCCCTCCTCGCTTTGATGGAGGGGGACCCACCCGCTATGGAGGGCTATGAGAGGAGCTCGGAGGGCACCGCTGCAGCAGCACCGGCGGGGCTTCTCCCCTATCCCCTCACAACCCGGGGGGCTCAGCAGCCCCTGAGGAACCCCCTCCTCTC
>NW_005054312.1:10554935-10587293 GCF_000277835.1 Geospiza fortis
AGGGTTCAGGGTTTCACCGTGCACCCCTGCCCAGGGGGCCGTGGCAGCTCCCCAGCCTCGTGTTTCTCCCGGGACACCTCCAGTTTGGGGCACTCCTCCCTCCAATCCCTGCCAGCTGGGTGTTTCTGGAGCAGATGGGCATATCCTAGGCCACAGCTTTTTTGGGAAGCACAGTGGGGGGCCGGGAGGGGATGTCAAGCCATATCTGCCACTCCTCAAAATGCGCTGTGGTGGTACTGTGCCACCTGCAGCCGCCGAGAACGATGCTGGTGCAGGGCAGAGCCCGGGGGGACACAGGCCACCAGCAGTCCCTGAGGTCTGCCCTTTCCTCAAAACGCAGACTGAGTACTGGGATGGGCTCTTCACCACCACCGGAGTGTTGTAACGGGGTTCAGAGGTGCCATGCCACCAACTCAGGAGGCCACAGTTAATCTCTGCCCAGTTTGCCCTGACAGAGCTCCTACAGAGCCACGAGACCTGCTAGAAAGACAATAAAAATTAAATCGGATTTACAAACATTTTCCCTTCCAAGTCCTGAGGACTGGAGTGGCTTGTTTTCTGCTCCTGCTTGTGCCTAGTCATGGGATGGGAGAGTAGCAGCCTGTGGGACGAGCTGGGCACTGCTGGAGTGGGGGACTCCTAGCTTTGTGATGAGGTTCCTGTTTCTCTCCCATCACATTCGTGTTCATGAAACTTCTGTAAAACTGCTGGGTCATGTCACTGGCACCTCATTAGCACCAACTCCTTCCCACACTCTGTTCCTAAGCCTCCTCCATTCTCCCATGGCCTCACACAGGACCCTGCTGCCCTGGTTCTGTGCATGCTACCCCTCCCAGCTGTGATGCATCCCAAATATTTTAGAGGGCATTTCTGCCCTGGGCTGTATCTTGTCCCATGAGCTCTCCAAATTGGCCCATATTGGTCAAACTGATGGGGCTTCAGGAAACCTGGCACTTGCCTGTGGGGCACGGCTGCCATTGGGATGAGGATTTCTGGAGTGATCACTGGAGGCATTGGTTGAACCTGGTGGGTCCCGTTATTTTGGCCAGCACCTGCTTCCCTCCTGGCCCTGAGGGTGTGTGGTCAAGCTGAGTGCCACTGACCATGAGTCAGCAAAACCCGTTGCCCTCCCGGCCCCGAGGCACTGCATGACTCAGCAAAATCCCGTGTGGCTCATTCGGGCAAGGGGCCAAGGCATAGCGGGTCTGCAGCACCGGCAGCCTGACCCCAGAGGCATCGCTGCTGCTGCTGCTGCGCTGCTGCTGCTGCTGCTGCTGCTGCTGAGGGCTCCAGCTCACGGGTCTCCTCCTCTCATCCCCCTGGATGCTCCTGGGCAGGAGTGGGTCAGACATAAACCAGCCCCACCGTGGCCCCATCCAAGCAAACCCACCCTCACAAAGGGCTATAAACCCCTTTACAAATGTGCTTTGCAGACAAAAAGGACAACCCTGACGCCAGGCCCAGGCCTCCCCTACGTCCCTTATAGGCTTTCCTGGAGCCTGTGGCAGAGCAAGTGAAGTACCAGTCCTCCTCCCTTCTCTTTGAAGTGGCTGGGAAACTGTAGCTGGCCAGAAAACCTGCACCTTGGCCTCCAGGCTGGGGCACCTATGGTAGCTCCTCCTTGAGCATTTCCAGTCTGGCCAGTCTCTGCTAGAATCCCATGGCTGTGGAGTGGGCTCCAGAGTGCAGGGATGGGCCGGTGAGTACAGCATACTAGTCACGTACCATCACACAGCAAAGTGCTTCAGCAAAGAACTCTAGACCCAGGCTGTGTCTGTTTCTTTGATTCTGAGAGATTAGAGGCAAGCTTTGCTGTTATGAATGAGCCTTAGCTTGAACTTCCTGGTAGCAAGGCTTGTGTCCTCATCTGGGACTGCTCTCATACCAGTGCGAGAGGATCGCTGCTTTTTGAACTGTTCTAAGTGACTTACATGTCCCACGTTTCCAATGGTTTATTGGGAAAAAAGGAGAATGGGACTGTGTCAGGGAATATTACAGTAGTGATCCTCTCCTGGGTGCTTGCAGGATAGGAAGGGACTGGGGGTCTTATCCCCCCACTTTTTAATCTTTGTCCCTTGGCCCCAGTAGTTTTGGAGCTGACGCTGCAGTGCCTGCATGCTGGGAGGCCAGTGGCTCCAGCAAGGAGACAGGACTTCAGCATTCAGGCTCCCTCAGCACCTCTGTGGAATGTTTGTCCTGATGTTAAAGCCTTGAGAAGTACAGTGGGTATGTTTAACCAGGAGCTGGGAGCACGTCTGGGTATTTATAAGCTGGAACCGTGAAAGTTGCACCATATTATCTTAAAAAGATAGAGTAGCACGAGCCTGGGCTCAAGGTTTTTTACACACTTTTCCTTGTTTGTGGAGCAAACAGGGAGTGCCGTGGCCGAGGTATCTAGAGAACGTGTGAGACACAATGGAGGGGTCTATCCCTCCTCACTCCTATTTTTGTCACAGTGGATGAAGCCCTTTCCTTGCTGCTCTGTCTCCCTAGCCCCCTGCATCCCCTGTGGCTCCAGGGGTGAACCAGCGTATCTTCCCCTGCAGCCCCAGCTGTGGGTGTGGGGTGGCACGCCCCTGGGGCCCAGCCATGCTTTCGCAACCTCCCTGCCTGCTTGAGAGGATTCCCAAGGTGGGGTCAAATGACTCAGCTCCAATAGCTCCAGTTGGGAAGAGCACCCCGCCTCTGGGAGATTGGGGTCTCCTCTGCAAGTGACACCTGGCTGTCCCATCTGCCCTTTGCCCCACAGGCAGGGACCTGATGCAGCTTAGTTTATAAACATAGAATCCTTTAGGTTGGAAAAGACCCTTAAGATCCTCAAGTCCAACCAGTAACCCAGCACTGCCAAGTCCCCCACTAAACCATGTCCCTAAGTGCCACATTTGCATGGCTTTTAAATGCCTTCCACCATTTCCCTGACCAGTCTGTTCCAATGCCTGATCACCATTTCAGGGAATAAATTTTTCCAATATCCAGTCTAAAGCTCCTCTGGCACAACTTGAGGCCATTTTCTCTCATTCTGTCATCTGTTACCTAGGAAAACAAGCTCCCACCTCACTGCAATCCCCTTTTCAAGCAGTTGTAGAGAGTGATGAGGTCTCTCCTGAGCCTCCTTTTCTCCACACTAAACACCCCCAGCTCCCTCAGCCTCTCCTCATAGGACTTCTGTTCCAGACACTTCACCAGCTCCTTCACCAGACCCTTCACTGCCCTTCTCTGGACATGCTTCAGCACCTCAATGACTTGCCTGTAGTGAGGGGGCACAGAACTGGGCACAGGACTTGAGGTGCAGCCTCACTGGCACCAGTAGAGAGGGACACTCACTGCCCTAACCCTGCTGGCCACACTATTTTTGATACAGGCCAGGATGCCAATGGTTTCCTTGTCCACCGGAGCACACTGGCTCATGTTCAGTTTCAAATGCCTTATTTTTGAGGGGCTCTAGCAGATCTCCCCTTTGCAGTTTGGCAGACCTCTGCCAGGGTTGCTGCAGTGGTCTCTTTGTCCTTACATGTGGCTGTGTGTTTGCCTTCACCCTTTCCTCAGTGTTTTTTTCCTAAATTTGTTTATCATAGCAGCACCAATGTTGTGAACTTCAATGACCTACAGGGCAAGGAAAGCTTCAGCTTAGAGATGAAGATTATTTTTTTTGCTCAGCTGTGAGTGGGATTTTTAGAGGGCATTTTTAAATCCAAGAAAATGCATTTCTGATTTTGAAGCTGGTTGCTGAAAGGAAAGAAAACCATTCTCCTCTGAGCTGAGCAGAGCCTACGGGTGCACAAGCCTGGGCAAGTCTGGTTTCAAGCAGCCTGCCTCTGCTGGTGCTGGTGCTGGTGTGAAGGTGCTGGATGCAGCTCATTAGTGGAGCCTGATTCACCATCCCTGAGATCCCAAGGGAAGCAGTAGTAACTTTTTCCCGGCACGGTGCCAGGACTTCACCCACTCCCTACACCGTTTCCTAAACTGATGTACAATTCACAAGGTGAGGGTGCGTTTTGCAGTGGCGCTGGCACATCTCAAACTACACCCTTTTTCAGGGTAACACCCACAAAAGCAAGACTAAATGGTGGTTTAGTAGCAGCTCTGGGTGGTGGGAAACCTGGGAGCAGAGGAGGGGTTGCACTGAGCACAACAAGGTGACTCACACAGCCCTGGCCATTGTGTCCCAGTGCTGTGGGCACTGGGGAAGATGTTCTTGGCATCATGGGTGGTGGCAATCCCCAGTCCATTCATGCTGGCTGGCTGGGGCTGGCTTGGAGGCACAGCTGGCCAGCAGCCTGCTGAAACATGTTCTGGCTGCCATCATGGGCTGCAGTGACCTAGGGGAAATGCTAAGTGCAGTTGCAAAAGGCCAAGGCTGGTATTTTTTTCCTTTGGTGTCCCTCACGCTGCAAACCGTGATCCTGCTGGCAGGTGAGGGAGGCTCACTGGTGGCCGTGTGACACAACTGGACATCGTAACAGGCAGGAGCCCTGAGCATGGCTCCATCCTCATCAGGGCCATTTGCAGCAGCCTTCAAACATGGAGTGTTTTCATCACATCTTGCTCTTCCATATTTTTCCTAGCTATTTAAAAACAAAATCCAGAAAGGATTTCATAAGTGAAGTATATTTACTGTCTTTAAGATTCTGAGCTGCTCTGGTGTCTTCACTAGAGTTTACTTACACATTACCTTGTCTCAGTGGGCTGCTGCCAAGCTTGACATCGCCTGTCCCTGTGTCCCACGCATTTCATGGCCCTGCCCAAATCCTTGCCACCCCCACACCACCTGCCCGCTCCTGACCCTGCTCGGCATTGGATGTTCTTCATCATCTCCTGGCCCATCCTCCCCCACGGCTAGTGACACACCTGGCACCCATCTTGGGGAGGAGGAGACCTGCCTCTCCCTGACTGCAGGCCCTGTCTGCTCCTCAGGACAGGGATCTCATGTTGTTTGCCTCACCCGAGTTATTTTGCAGCAGACTGAAATTGCGAGGGATGGGCAACAACAATCCTGGCAGACCCTGGCAGCGAGGCAGCGTGACCCGTGGCTGACAGGATGGGGTGATAAGTGACAATGACGGTATTGATTCATCCCCACCCACGCCAGGATGTGATGGTGAACACAGGGACCCAACTCACCTTGTCACCACCTTGGGCAATTCCTGCTTCTGTCCCCCATGTAAGCTTACTTGGGACAGGGGGTATTGGCATGCTGGTGGGGCTTCTATCATGATGCAGAGAAGTGCCTCCAGCCACCTTCAAGCACACATTTCATTTCATTTGCCAGCACTAGATGTCATTTAATTATTTCCTTTAGTTTCCAGCAGAAGCTGCCCTAAGATGACCATCATTTATACAATCATGTCTCTTCCACATAACAAAACACTGAAGCAATTGACACTTCTGTTCCTGAGAGGAGTGTGGGCTCAGAAAGATGAGGGTCAATACCCCATTGCATCCCAAGAATCAGCTTAAAAGTTGCAATGTGTTTTCTTGGAATGGGAGCAACCAGCTCTCACTGGTGATTTGGTAAGTCAGTCTGGACCTCCTGGGGCAGTTTCTGCTGTGTCAATATTTCCACAAAGGCTCTGAATTCCAATTTATTGTCACCTTTCTGCTAAGCTCCATCTTTACTTGCCACCACAGCCACTATTTTAAGTGTGACTGCCTGGGGTTAAGATCTTGAAACCAGTTTTAAGCACGTTGGCAAACACAGTCTGTGGCTTTGCACACCCTCTCTCTGACCTTCTACATGCACAACAGCCTGTTAATAATTTTTTGCAGCGTGGGACGTGGCATCTCGGCCTCTCTGGCTGAGAACTCCTGAGTGTTTCTCAAGGTACACTGCCACCAGGGTGACTTAGGGTTAAGGTTATGGTCAAAAATCTAAAGACGTCTTGCTCAGTGCTCATGATCAAAGGTGCTTGTAGGTTACGGAGGTGTGGGAACATCCTTGGCAGACACTGCAGCTGCTGCCAGGTTCTGCAGCCTCCAGCATCCTCTCCCTCTGCAGCCAGGAGTCAGTGAAGCTGAACAGCTCGGACACTGCCACTGCAGATGTCTATTAGCAGATAAATACCCGCCAATCTTCCCTCCCTGCAGTACCACCATTTCATAAAACCCTTTCTCTTGCTTAGCACTGAGTTGTTTTGTTTTTAGCATTGCAACCCTAAATTGACTGGTGCAGCGAGGGAGGGATTAAGGGCACGGTCCTGGGCAAAGGTCTCCCATAACTCCTCAGGGCCAACGAGCCGCAGCCTCTGATCCCTGGGGTCACGCGCCCCACCCTGAAACAAGGGCCACTTGTTTGGCATTGCTGGCAGAACTGGGCCCTGCAGAGGAGGCAGCTGCCCTGCCTGTGGCTGAGAAAAGTAGGGGCCCACTTCCTTTTCTGGACCACGAGGTTGTCTCAGAGGGGAACCCAGACACCAGGCAGCTTTGGCTGGGGTTGTGGGGGGTTTTTGGAAAGCAGTGGTCAGAATCAAGTGCAGGTCCTCAGAGCCCCCTGTGCGCTTCTCTTCCTGGAGTGGAAAGGTGTGAAACCCAGCAGGGTTCAAAGGGAGCCTGTCTGTGGTGGTGACATGGCAGTGTGGTGTGTTCCTGCCTTGCCCTGGCCAGCAAAACCTGAGATGGGTATCAGAGAAGCATGCCATGACCAGCCCCAGCAGCTAAACCCTCTTCAGGTTGCAGCAGCGGCACAAGACCTTGGAGCATCAGCAATCCCTTGAAGGAGGGAGCTTAAGATGCCTCAGAAAGCCAAAACCTGAGGAGCATCCTAAGCATAAATGAACTTATTACAGCAGCCTCTAAGACAGAAACAGCAAGTTTGTCATTGCAGCAGGGCATGAAGCTGCAGCAGTCCTTGACAGAGGGTGTTTTTGATGGCACATCATTGGAGCTGGGCAATAAGGGCAGTTTTGATGCTACAAGGTTGAACTATGGCCTGAAGCAGCTGGACTTGGCCCTATATGATGCAACCCCACAAGTCCCGAGTTTCCTTCCTTTTTTCCTATTTTGGGCACGTTTTGCCCTGTCATCCCCCACTGTGCTGACAGTGCTGGAGGAAGGCATGTGGCGCTTTCCCGCTGCCCTAGCATCCCACACACAGAGCGGCTCACGTGGGCCTGTCCCCACCACCCTTGACTCAGCTAATTTCCTCTCGCCCAAGGCAGTGACCAAGCTCCTGCTGGCTCCGTCCAGGCATCAGCAAATGTGATGGGTCAGGGTGGTGGAAGATGCCCAGGACCACGGTCACCTCCAGCACTGGGTCCGTGTCCCCAGCAGCAGTTGCCATGGAAGTGCCTGGATGTGTGTGGCAGGCAGGGCTGGAGGTGGGGGCTTGGATCCCGGCACTGAGCCCGGTGGTATCTGACCTGCACAGAAGTGGGACAAATATCTGCACCTGCTTACTGAGCATGTTTGGAGCATCCTGTAATTAATGTTTGTTCAGCTGACGGCTGCTTAGCATTATTAGCAAATGATGAGTGGCTGATGTTGTTGATGTTGCTACCTCGAAACATCTAATTTCAGCATCTGCAGTGAGGAAGAGGGCCATGGGCCAGACGGCTGGTGCCAAGACCCTGCCAGGCTTTGCTTCTTTGGAGGTGGCTTCCTATCAAATCTGTGCACATGGGCATCCCTGCCCTGCCTTAGCAATCCTGAGTTTGGACCCAAATAGTGGCCATGAAGGCAGGGACAGGACCTCTGCCAGTGACATGTCAGGGCCAGCAGCTGCCCTTGCTAAGGCAAGAAGTGCAGAGTCCTATGCTCAAGGCAGCAGGACTGAGCTTGGAGACAGGTACAAGATGACATTCAGAGGCCTAATCCAAAGCCCACTGAAGGTTTCTTGTGTGTTTAAGCCATTTTGATGAACATGCCAAACACCTGATAAGTAAATGAATGTATGTAAAGGAGAACTGAGTTATCCCACCCTTCCTCCCACATTGCTAGACACAGGCATGAGGAACAAGCACTAACACTGGGATGCTTGTTTATTTATTTATTGGGGGGGGTGGGGAATAAGCTTTGGTGAGAGCAACACTTGTGAAGCCTTTAAAATAATTATTTTCTGATTACACTGAGGTTAAAAAAACTAAGCCAGCATCTTAATCTACTCGTCTATAATCCCGCTGCTGCCTGAGCAGCCAGTTTGTGTTTTTGAAAAAGGCGTTTCTGGACAGCTGGCAGGGATTTGAGGTGTCATGTCCCCAGGCAGCACAGTGGCCTCTAGTGCAGGTGAACCGCACAGGTTCCTTGTTCCCCAGGAAAATTAAGAATTGAGTCCAAACTGCCAGAGGAGAGGCACCCCTGTTTGGGGTGTGGTGTCATGCCAGGCAGGCAACCGAGCACACCAGGTACCCCATGTGCAAGGAGCAGTTGCTCCTGAGACGCCCACCATGGCTCTGGAGATCCATTTAAGGATGGCCACAGTTCCCAGTCCTGCCCCAGCCCTCGTAGTGCCGGTCTGCAGCCCCTCCATGGCTTGCGCTGCAGGCAGCCTATCTCCAGTGCCCTCTCCTGGTGGGACCTCAGTGCTGGGCTGTAGCCTTGTCCCTATCTTGCAGCTCCAGGAGCTGTGTGTCCCACGTGTCTGTTTCCTAAAAGCACTCTGGGCAGTAGGCATGTCTAAGGAAAGCTGTCTTGTGCTATCATCTCTTTTATGAGGAGGAATAGCTTGGGCTTTCTTTCTTCAACCCATTCACCCATTTCTAAAAGGTTTGTAGGCACTTTACAGTTTTGAAGTCTTTCTCCTCTTCTGAATTTGGCTGGAACTGCCTGAAGCACTCACTAGCACATCAGTCTCCTCAGGAAACCAACATGAGTGCGTCCAGTGAGGCACATTCTTGAGAGCTCTCTTTAGGCAGATGGGAATAAATAATAGAATAATAGAATGGTTTGGGTTGGAAGAGACCTTAAAGATCAGCCAGTTTCAGCCACCCTGGTGAGAGCAGGGATACCTTTCACTAGACCAGGTTACTCAGAGCTCCATCCAACCTGACCTTTGACATTCCCAGAGATGGGGCATCCACAACTTCCCTGGGCAACCTATTTCAGTGCCTCATCACCCTCACAGAAAAGAATTTGTGCCTAATATCTGATCTAAACCTGCCTTTGTTCAGTTTGAAGCCATTCCCCCTTGTCTTGTCACTACATGCTTTTGTAAATAATCCCTCCCCATCTTTCCTGTATGTTCATTTCAGGTCCTGGAAGGCTGCAGTTAGGTTACCCTGAAGCCTTCTCTTTTCCAGGCTGAACAATCCCAATTCTCTCAGCCTTTCCTCACAGGAGAGGTGCTCAATCCCTTTAATCGTCTTACTCTGCCTCCTCTGGACTTGGCTCAACAGGCTGATGTCTTTCCTGTGTTGCTCAATCTTGGGGACAGTCTGAGCATAGCCAAAACTAGCATTTTTTTTCTTGCTCCTTTCATCTTGTGTGTATGGCATTAGCTTCACTAATTTCTTTGAGAAAAGTCCCCACGTCCTACATGGCAGGTAGGTGTAGTCCTCAGTGTCAGAGCGAAGGTGTCCTCCCATCCTGGAGCAGTTGTGTCTTTTGGCTTTATCCTAAGACGTAAAAAACCTCTTATGAGGAGCAGAAATATGCATCAAGCTTTGCATGGGAGTCCATGCTCTCGTTCCCTTTCCCTGAGATTTGCCTGCTGCACATTAGGAGATCTTTCCTTCTCCACCAGAAGTTTTGCCTCCAACTGACCCAGTCCCCTGTGTTGCTGGGAGGGAGGGCTGCTGGGCTGCCCCATCATCAGGAAGGGACCCAGGCAGAGGGTACCCCCACATTTTGGGCCCCTTGGATGTTATGAAGCCCATCATCAAAGAAAATGTGAGGCTGGATCTGGGCGAGGATGGGGCCTTTGGGAGCCCCATCCATGAAGAAAGCCTCGTCGATGGGCAGTCCCCATTCCCGGAGCGTTTTGATGGCTCGGACGCCCATGTCCCGGCCGCTGCGCGCTGTCACCAGGTACGTGCGGATGGGGCACTCTCCCTGGCCAAACTTCTTACGCATCTTCCCGAGGTGCATGGCAAAAGCCTTCAGGGGACCCTGGAAGGACAGCAAGACAGTTGGGAGTGTGTGGGAAATAAGGAAACACCTACTCTGCCTGTACAAGGCACTTGTTCCTCCCCCAGGCTGTCTCAGGGCTCTGCAGGGCACACAATGGCTATGGGCCCCAGGACTGGGCAATGCTGGGTCTGGGGCTGTGCACTGTGGTCCCTGGGAGGAAGGTGAGCCTTGTGGTGCTCATCCTAATCCCAAAGTGACCAGCAAGGTACATCCCAGCCAGCAGTACCTCTGGATCTGAGTCCTGCAGGGACTTAGACACCAAAAGGTCACAGCCTACAAAAGGTGGTGTTGGGATTAGCCACAATCCTAGATATTTAGGGCTTATTTACAGGAGATAACAGATAAATTTCCAGTGAGACTCCAGATCAGGCCCATACCAGGGACTGAGTAGTGGATGCATAGGGACCCTGTAAGGATTTCTGCTTTTGTGACTGTTCATGCCAAAGCCCTAGCAGGAGAGACGCCAGAGCCTGTGGGTGCCCATGGAAGCGAGGTGGCACTCTCACCTCTCCTATGGGGATGGCCTCCATGGCCCGCTCGTACTGCACTGCCCCCTCCAGGCCCTGCTCCTGGAAGATCTGGTCTGTCTCGTCCGAGAAGAGCACAGCATCCCCGTCAAACGCCACACGGAGTGGAGTGCTGGGGGCCTGCACCTCTTGCTGGAAGACGAGCGCTGCTGAGACCCCTGTGAGGCAGAGCAGGCTGGGGTCAGGAGGGACACCCCTCCCTGGGGCACCCCATGCATGGCCAGCTGCTCCCCACATATCTGCTGCAGCCCTGACCCACATCACCATGCCAGGGCCTCCAAGTCAGGGACCTTTCTGGGGGAGTCAGCCCAGCCTTTCCATGGCTGTGTTATCCCCTGAGAAAGTGCTGCTGATCAGAAACCAAGGTCTGGGCAGATACTGAAGTGTGGTAAGAGATAGTGGGTGGTTGTCAAGGCATGAGCAGCCCTCCTCCTGGTGCTTGCTCACCCTGCCAAGCCTCAATCTTTAATGCCCAGATTTAGCACACTGTGGTGTGAATAATACGGGCTGGCATCTCCATTGATTGTGGTAATTGGCTTAATTACAGTCTCTTCCTACAAGCTGCTCCCTGCCCACCCTCATATGTGGACCCAGGCTCCCAGATGGGAGACACTTGTCAGGGCAATGATTCTCTCAAGGAGGTTCCAGGAATGTGCTGTGTAGTGAAGGAAAGTCCAGGCTGCAGATGGCTTGCTCCTGACCTTGACGGACGGTGGCCAGCTGCTGTGTTCATATCCAAGTGAATTAATAAGAAGGTGATTAACCCCATTAGAGAAGTTGGGGAGACTGCGCTTCCTCTGACTGAGGGCAGACACGTGCTTACTGAGCACACAGAAACTCTGCATGTACCATGACAGCAAATTTCTGTGGCATCCTCACAAAGTCCTGGGAATCACTGATAAACCCTCACTGATGAATGGAATTGCATTTTTGGTTAGAAAGGCTTAAATGTCTGGCAGGGAATGACCAGCCCATGGCAGAGCTGTGCTCAAAATGATGCATAATGCACTCAGTGACTTGTGAGGGCATCTGAGCAAGCCTGGTGTGTTTGCAGGCTACTGGTAAGGACAGAAAAGGAGACTGAACTGTTCAGGACTGTACTGGTAATCAATGTGCCATTCACCCCTTGTCCCTGTGAAATCACAGGCTCTGGTGTTGTCTCTTGGTACTGAGTTGCTGGGAAAAAGCGCAGCGGGTTTGGGGTCGTGGGACGGAGGGGAGAACGTACCTCTCTGGAGGGCGTTGCAGACATCTGTCCTGTCAGCTGAGAGGAACAGCTTGACACCGTGGGACTTCAGGTACTGTGTGGAGTCCTCGTCACTGACGAAGCAGAACTTGGAGATCTCCAGGCCTTCAGGACAAGGGATGTGAGAGAAGACTTACAGATCAACATCCTCCTCACAGCCCCTCCCTGGTCACTCCCTCCCTGGGTCTTGGTGTGCTTTTCTGCAAGAGCTCAGGGCAATGAATTTCCCAGTGATGTATGGGGAACCTGCCTGTGTTCTTGCTGCATCTTCTTGACCTGTTGTTGCTCCTATAAAACTGCAGAGTGCAGGCAAATATTCCCTCCATTCCTCCCTTAAATTAGCATTCCTCCTGACAGCACTCTGGGATTTAGGGTGGTTTTTTAAAACAACTTTTTTTAATTTTCAGTACCTGCCTGAACATGCCCGGGCTGTTCAAAATGTTGTGACTTCCTGGTGTGAAAGATATGGCTGAGGGGAGCTGGGCTCCAAGAGAACCCCTTCCCCTTGTATCCCCTGGCTCTCTGTTTGCCACTGATGATCCACTGCGGTGCCTGATCTGCCCTGCAGCCTCCCAGGGGCATCAGGCCCCGCCAGGGATGGGTCCCCCTTACCGTAGTGCTTGGCGCTGTTGATGATGCGCACGCCGCTCTCTGGGCTGTTGTTGGAAAGCACCAGGATGTCAAAGAGGTCCCTCTCTGCTGGGTTGCTCTCCAGGATCTTCTTGTTAACATACTGCACTGCCTGGGAGGAGATGGGACTCTTTAATAAAAAGAGGCATGGCTGCAGTACCTTTGCAGGGGTTCTTTTGCAGTTACGGTTAGTGGTTTGTGCTGCATCTGTCAGCTACGGCAAGGCTGGTGTATTATGGAGAACCAGACAGAGCAACCATCCTGGAAAAGCCAGGGGGAGATGGACTGGTCAGAAGAACATGTCTCAGTGCCCTGCAATGAGGCCAAGAGATCAGCACAGGCATAACTACACCCTGTGATGGGAGTTGAGACTTAAAGTTGGGAAAGCTGAGCTTTCACCCCATCCTGTGAATGTCTGCATGTGCCCCATGCCAGGTGTGGGGCTCACCTGGATGAAGGCAAAGGCTGTGCCTGGTGGCAAGGGCTTGTCCTGGTTGGCCTGCTGGTGCCTTGTGTACTCCTCCTTGCCCTTCTCCAGGTACAGCTTGTGCTCCTCCTCCAGGCTGAAGATGGCTCTGGTGGTCACAGCGATGACCAGTGCCGTGCTGGGGTCTTTCTGCAGGACAGGGAGGAAAGAGGAGTCAGGGGACAGCAGAGAAGGAGCTCAGGGAGGTGGGGTGAGCAGGGGGCACCATCCAGAGTGGTGGGGTTGGGTGCTGGAGGTATCACCCCTGTGTCACGGTTCCTGATGCCAGAGGTACCACACCCAGTCTTCATCTTCAGGCCACCAAGGATGGGGCTGGCAGTTGTGAAACCCTAACCTGTCTGATAAGTGCCACATGCTCCAAGGACAGCTCACGCAGAGGGGATTGCTCCATAATTTTGTTCTTTGTGGGGCGAGCACAGCCACAGTCATCTGTTTGTGCTGGGTTTCTCTGCACATACTGGTGGTACTACCCTTTGTTTGTGTCTGTTCTGGACAGCTGAATAAATTCTCTGTGTATGTAGAGAAGCTGCTGCTTTCTCCCTGGCTGCTCCAAAATTTAAGTGTGAGCAAATGTACCTGCCCAGTCCAAGCAACTGGAAATCACACGGACTTCACCGGGACCAAGAGCCCAGCAGCTCTGGGACAGGCACTTCTGCTGAAACCCAGGCACGAGCAATTCAGGCCACCACACTTCTGGGTTGTGGTGTGTTCCCTTCTGTGGCAGCATTTCAAGACTTGGTTTGGAAATACCGGATGTGGGTTTTGTAATGGACAGCCTTTTACCTGTTTTACATTGGTGTTTATGACTGTGCTGTCCAGCTCTGCCATCTTCAACTCTCAGCCTTTAAGAGAAAATACAAAATTAAAATGGAAGATTATAATGTAGCCAATCTATAGTCATTCTTGAGAGGGACAAGAGTGGAAAGGAGACAGGAAACATCCTACACACCAAGTACAGCAGCTCAAATGAACCTATTTCTGCTGACAGCAGCTTTGCTCTGAGAAAAACTGTTCTAATAGCTTCAATTAAATGTGATGGAAAAGTGGCTTTTCAAACACAGATCACTATTTTATTTTTACTTCTGTTTTTCTCAAAGAGTATTTTTCTCTGTGTGGAACTGCTGAAAGCTGTTGTGGAGCTCTTTTCCAAGCAAAATAAGGCTGTCTTTAAAAGCCCAAGTAGGTTACATCTTATAGGTAGGTTTCTAGTTCACATCCTTGTTGCCTTTTTTGCCACTTTTGCTTGAATGGTGAATTTGTATCTACAAATGAAGGAGTTCACTGCATCAGCAACTCATTTGCAGCTGTAAAAGGCCAGAGTAAGTAGAAGAGTGTGGTAAGGGCTTGGATAAAGGCTGAGACCCCTGCGATGGGGTTGGTCTGCCCCTCCACGGCCCTGTGCCAGTCAGGCCCCACCTGATTACTGTACTGGGGGGCTGGGCAGGCAAAGAGCAAAGCCAACATGCAGTGTAAAGGACAAGTCAGGGTATCCACAGAGACCTGTCTTGTGCCCCAGTTTTATTTAATTAATGTTTATTGTTCAGGGACTGCAAAATGTTGCCTGGGCCAGTAGGCACCACTGGCTGATGCCAGCCGTGAGAGCCACAGCCTTGCCATGGGGGGCTCAGAGCTTGCGTGTGCACTCCCCGACTGCCCGAGGAGTAGAAAGCCCTGCAGCAGGGCTACTGCCCCAGCCAGGGCTGCCTGGAACGCCAGGAGATGCTGAGCATCCCTCTGCTTCCTCCACCCCCTGCCCCATGCTGGGAAGGGGTCTCCTCCCAGAGAGGGCGGCAAACACCAGCCCAGCGCAGGCAGGAGCTTTCCTCTGACATAATCTCAGCCAAGTGTTCTCTGAAAGTCAAAACTAAATGCAAGGAGGCAACGGAGCTGAGCAGCCCTTTCTGGTGGGAGAATCCACCTCCAATTTCTGCTTCGCTCTTCCAAGCACTGCAAACCAAGCCCGACTTCTCTTTTCCATCTCCCTGCCCTGACAGCCCGCAGCGCAGTTCGCACCCAGACACCCGGATCCGCACAGGCACACGTCTGGCTGCCAGAGCCCAGGAAAGCATTCCAGGCGGGTGCTGCTGGTCCTCTCCCACGGCTGCCTAGCAGGGAGCAGGTGTTACCCCCTGCACACAGACAGGGTTCTGCCAGAGAGAAAAGCGCACACTCACTCACCCCGAGCGCTGCCTCTGCTCCCGGCCCGGCCCGTCCCGCGGCAGCATCCCGACCGTGCCCCGCTGTTTATATTTCCCCCGGCCGCGCTGCAGGAAGCGGGCAGGAGCCGGGAGGGGCGCAGCTCCGCTCCCCGGCGCGCTGGGATTTGTAGGCAGCCAGCGGGTTGGCGTCCTGCCCGGGCCGGACTGCATTTCCCGGCTGGCATTGCACAGGATCTCGGTCACCTGGGCCTGGCTTCGGCCGCGGCCGCGATCGCTCTGGGGAGGGCACTCGGCTCTGTTCCTGCTTCCGCAGCCCTCTCGGCGCTTGTGCTCAGTGGCTGATCGCTGCCCGCAAGCCGTGATGTCTTATTTCTGCAGCTGGAGTATTTACAGCGTGCCTCCAGTCTTCTCATTTTCCAGCCCCTGAATGGTTGTAGTTTTAACTGAAAAAAATTGGGGTACCTGGTCCAGAGTGACTCGAGATGGATGCAGGGATGCGGGGAGCAAAGGCAGGTGCAGAACGTGGCTGGATGCAGCACGTTTGCCATTTTACTATAATGGTTTTGGGTCTCTTTTCTCTAATTTTCTGAAAGCCATGTCTCACATGCTGTCCTGAGCAGGGTTGATTTTGGGGCTAGGACTTTTCTGGGTAGGCTGTGTGGCACCCAACCCTGTGGGGCTGATGGTGCCAGGATAGTTCAACACCCCTTTTCTGTCAAAGATTAGGGCTGTCAGGGATGTGGGGGGAGAGAGTGAGGGCAGAGGGGCTCAGGGACCCAGGAGCATCCTGCAGCTTTTCCCTTGCCCCACTGCTGGAACAAGGTCCACTGCTGCAGCCTGCCCAGCCTTGGAGACCAAATGGAGACCAAACTCACCTGCAGTAAGGCTGAACGGTTGTCCACCTGCATGACATCAGGCTATCACCAGGATCACCAAATATCCTCCCAAAATGTGGGAAGGCACCAGGGTCGTCTGTGGTGCAGCTTGGTCTCACTGAGGTCATAGAATGATAGAATGATTTTGGTTGGAAGGGTCCTAAAGATCATCTAGTTTCAAGCTCTTCCACCAGGGCAGTGATGCCGTGCACCAGATCAGCTTGCTCAGAGTCCCATCCAACCTGGCCTTCAACTCTTCCGGGGATGAGGCCACAACTTCTTTGGGCAACGTGTTCCAGTGCCTCATTACCCTCTGAGTAAAGAATTTCTTCCCAAGATCTGAATCTCTTCTCTTTTAGCTGTCTCTAGCAAACCACCTGTTGAAAAAGCTACTTACCTGCTCAGCTTTTAGTGTGCATATGCAGACGCCCCCCCCCTAATCCCTGGAGGATTTAAATACTCCCCCCATTCCCATATTGCATTTCTCTTGTGCATCCCTTGGGACTTCCAGTTTAGAGCAAAAAGTCCCCCCAGAAGTTTGCTGCAGCATCATTCCTGCATCTCCTGCTCCTGGAGACGGTGCTTTCCTGAGCAGCAGGAGTGCAAGGCCATTGTGAGTGTGGCTATTTTTTGGGTGGCTGAAGGGCAGCCCTAGCCCCTCTCCTGTGGCTAGGCACCTGCTGTGGCAATGCATTGGTAACCATGTGAAAATCTGGAAGGACTGGTGAGTCAGGGTGGTGGGGCAGAGCTGGGACAGGTCTGCTTTCTGTGACATCTCCTCCCATCACTACCTCAGCCACTAGACGCTGGCAGTTTTGCAGTATGGCTCCCTGCTTCTGACACCACCCCAAATTTACGTGGCGATAAGGCAGGTTTTGGGCAGATTTTGCTGAACTGGCAGCAAGGGAAGAAGTTTACAAGCATAAATTTAATACAATGGAAGCCTGTGAAATTGCTCCTGCCTGGTGCTTCTGTTGGTGCTGGAGGATGAAACCACCCAAGCAGTATGCCCTTGTCCTGTCTGTCCTCCATGCCATGTTGCAGTAGAGCATTCCTGTTCATCCACACATGTTTTGCAGGCCCTCACACAGTGCATTCACTGTGAGCCAAGGGCTTCCCAAGGGCAGAGCTCACCAGGGATGGATGCAGTCATGCACCCATCCCCTTGAAAGTGTCCATTCCCTTGTGCTGAGTGCCTGCAGCCACACAGTCCAGCCCAGCATCGCTGCAGGGATAACTTGGAGAAGCATTGTCCCAGTGCTTGGAGTGGGACAGCAATGCCCTCCAGCTTCTTGCAGGCAGGAGGGCAGGTTTTGCTTCCTGGTCCCGCAGGGAGTTCCCCGCTGGCTTTTCGCCTGCTTGAACACTGCTTGGGTCAGCGGCGAGGTGGGGCCGGTGGAGCTGCTGGGGCCACCTGGCTCCTGAGCTGGCAAAGCAGACTTTCCTGTTTGGGCTGTGCAGTGCAGCCACCATCCCTTCTGCACCCGCAGCTGTGTGCCCGCTGGGCTCCCATCTCAGCCCACAGCATGCCCCTGCCACACGTGCTGGCTTGACTGGAGCCTGGGCAGCAGGGAGGGCAGGCTGACGCTGGGAAGGACACCTGTCGGTAAGTCTGGATTTGGGAACCCAGTCAGCACAGAGTGGGAGTGAGAGTCAGGATTCCTCCAGCCCCTTGTCCGGGAACATGGATGCTTGATGCTCCCAGCAGACTGCCCACTGAGACTATGCCTCCTGTGCCAGACTGCAGCAGGGCTGTCCCCATTGTTCCCAAAGTGGTGGCTCAGTTCATTCTTCAGGGTTGGGATAAAGGTTTTTTTAAACCAGGGGCAATGTTAGATTCATGTGACACAGCCTGTGGCAGGCAGAACGTACTGGCCCTTCTAATTGTGTGCTGGGTGGATGCCTGCTCACCTGGGCTGTCCTGTCCACCCTTCACTCCAAAGCTGCAGCCTGGCACCTCTAAAATACCTGAGCGATGCTGCGGGTGTCCAATGACACAGAAGTCCCAGGTGGCCTTGGACAAGTCATTTAACCTGCACCTCATTGTCCCAGCAATGACAGCACAAGGGTGACAGCAATTCCCATGTCTGTCCAGCCCCCTGCCCACAGGCAGAAAAGCACACTGCTGGAAAAAGAAGGGGCACTTGCTGGTTTGGCAGGCTCAGCAAAGGGAAGTGCAGACGTGGTTTCCCACTCCCAAGTAAGATCCCCATGCAAGGACTACCTTGGGATGGGCAGAGTGAGGTGGAGTTGGCTGCTTGAGCAGGGACCCAGGCCGGGCAGGAGGCTGGGCAGCCAGAGGCACAGCGCTGCCAGCCTGGGCACCGGGGCTGGGTGCCGTGGTGGCTGCAGACCCGCTCACCGCACAGCACCGCTCCGGGAACACCTGTCCCGCTGATGCGAAAGGAATTTGATTATGAGGAAGTGTTCATGCTAGAGTAAGAGCTTTGCCATGGGGAAAGCAATGCTGTAAAACCATCCTGCTTTAAATCTGAAGCCTTCCCTCAGGCTGTGTCAGCATTGCCATGTGCACAGGCTGAGCTCACGGAAAGTTTCTGAGCCGGAGTGGCCCCAGCCTGGTGGCAGCACTGCCACTGGCAACGAGGGCATCAGCCCTGTTGCAAGCCCAGGAGCCAAGCTTACCGCTCCTCAGCCCTGTGACAGGAGGGAAAATAGCAAAAAAGGGGTGTTAGCTGATGATGGGGTTCTCCTGTAGCTGAGCAAACCCTTCATCTCACTCTGCCTGGCCGAGGAGGAGCTAGCACAAAACAGCTCTTGGCTTTTGTCCCCTGCAGCCAAGTGATTCCTCTTCTCGAAACGCCCTAGAGCCCCAATCTCTCTGCTTTCAGCAGGCAGACTTGCAAGGATATGAAGGAGAAGGCTGCATGGGAGGGGCCGGCTGGCACAGAGCCCTCCCTGCCAGCAGCTCCCTCCTGCTCCATTTCACATCTCATTGTCAATGTGGCCAAGCTCTAATCGCTTACCCTGAGCTCTATATTTTAATTGTGTTTGTTCTCATTAGAGCCCTGGGCTACGGGCAGCACACGTGCTACCGGAGAGGAAATCCCCACCCTGTTAATTTTGCCTGTGTTCCCAGGTCACCCCAGATTAGCCATGGCAGTGGCAGCCAGGAAGGGCAGGACTACAGCCTCCCCACATACCAGCATCACCACCACGGCTTGGCCAGGCTCCCTGGACAGCTGGCTTAGCTGGATTCCATGTGAGTACAGCGTCTCTTGCCCCCCTCTCCCAGACAGCATTGCCTGGTGGGGCTGCTGGACTCTAAGTCTGTGTATTCACTTCACCCTCCCTTTAAATTCCATTTTCTAGTGGGCTCCATCAGGGAGGTATTACTGCAGAGTAGTACCACACTGCCTCAGGAGCAGAGGGTATCTTTGCTACCCATTTGGAGAATGGTTTTCAGCCTCAGTCTCCCTGCATACGGCCTGTCCAGGATTCTAGGGGCAATTTTGAAAGTACAACTCCTTAATGCTGAAGGACCAGGAAGAGGTTTAAATGTACTCTGTATGTTTTGCTTGATGTTAACTCTTCTATCCAACTCCACTCCCCGAACATCTCACCAGTACCCAAATGGGCTCTCATCACCGTGGCTGTGGCAGGGGCCATTCTCCTCCTTCTCTTCCTCATCTGCATCAAGTGCTGCTGTACCAAGAAGAAGCCCAAGAAGAAGGAGAGAATCAGCTTGTGCACCGTCAGCAACCCCACCACGATCAACCTTGTACGTGCTGCCTTCCCCTCAATCCCCCCTCCCTCCCCCCTGAGGGGTTTGCTCCACTGCCCAGCCCCAGGCACGGTGGGAGCACAGCATGGCAGGGACATGGCTGAGTGTTGCTCTCTGCCACAGGTCCAGCCCGAGATGGAGGACCTGGAGTGGGCAGTAGAGCAGAAGCGGCGAGGAAAGCTGCAGTACTCCCTGGAGTACAACTTCCACATGCAGGAGGTGGGGATGCTCATGGCAATGGCACAGCAGGGAAGAAGCCATGCTCCTGCATGGTCACTCTTTGCTGCCCACTGAGGTGGACGTGCCCTGTCCCACCTGCCTGCAGCCCACTAGCTCTCCTGCCTGCATGCTGTCAAGGCATTCCTCACTGTTGCACTCACTTCCCACTGAGCCCCCACTGAGCTGCCTGACTCCATCCTTCTCCACTCGGTGACCTTGCCCTCAGTCCTCTCCAGCTGAAGGTTGGTGTGAAGCAGGCAGTTGAGCTGAAGGCCATGGACAGTGGAGGCACATCTGACCCATATGTGATTGTCTACCTAACGTCTGACAGGAAGAAGAGATATGAGACCAAGGTTTACCGCAAAACCCTGAACCCCATCTTCAATGAGAGCTTCACTTTCCAGGTACAAACCAAAGCCAGTGATGTTTTTCTGGTCCCATCAAGAGTGTTGCATAGACACTGCTCCCTGGGCAAAAACCTCTCAATTCTAGGAGATGCTTGCGCAGTCAGGACTGGGAAATGTGAGAGAGGAATACCCTCATGGGACAGGGCTGCCACTGAGGAGTGAGTCCAGGCTTTTGGGTCCTCCCCTGCAGGTACCCCAGGCTGAGGTGTCTGAATCCACACTGGTGATGCAAATCTATGACTTCAAATGCTTTTCCAAGCATGACATCATTGGTGAGGTCCGGCTGCCCCTGGCCAGTGTTGATCTGCAGCATGTCATCGAGCAGTGGAGTGACCTGGCGGTGGCCAGTAAAGTGGAGGTTGGTCCTGGTGGGTGGGAAACTGCTGGGAGGGATGTGCTGTTGCTTGGCTTGTCACCACCCCAAGAAGCAAGCCCTTAGGGGCAAGCATGAGAGTGGGGGAGACTCAGGAAACCTGGGGCCAGCCCGGTGCTCCAGCCTCAGGTGAGCTGGCTCCTCTGTCTGGCACTAATTATTGGCATCTCCCCATCAGGAAGAGCATCTGGGTGAGATCTGCTTCTCGCTGTGCTACGTCTCCAGCACTGGCAAGCTGACGGTGCTCATCCTGGAAGCCAGGCAGCTGAAGCGGATGGACTCCGATGGACTCTCAGGTCAGTGGGGGCTGCTTGTGCTCAGACCTTCCTACTCCTGCCCAGGCCTCAGTGGTGGCACCTAGAGCTGCAAAGCCTTGAAAACTCTTGGTGTTAAGACCTGCTTCCTGCTGCGACCACCATATTCCGCCCTTGGCTGACTCCCAGCACAGATACTCCAGCTTGGGGCAGTACTGGAGGTGTCTCCCAGGAGGAGATGTTATGGCTGAATTGTACAGGGAGCTTGGCAGGAGGAAGCGAGCTCTGAGGTGGCTGTCTCACCATGAGGAGTGACAAGTGGGATGCCATGGTCTCCTTGGGAATGTCTGAGGAAAGCTGTTTTGTGGCTGCGTTCTTCAGTCAAAAACTGCCACTTGTGCCAGGTGTGCCCTCTCTCTCTTCAGATCCTTTTGTCAAGGTGCATCTCATACTGAACAGGAAGAAATGGAAGAATAAAAGGACACGTGTGAAGAAAAACACTTTAAGTCCTTACTTCAATGAGGTGTTTGTTTTTGAGGTGCCTTTCAGTCAGATCCAGGTGGGTTTCCCTGAAGTGCCCAGGGCTGAGCAGGTCCCCACTGCAGCAAACCTCTTCCCACTGACCCTCTTTCTTGTGTCCCCCCCAGAATGTGGACGTGGTCATCTCCGTCTGGGATCATGACAAAGTGACCAAGAATGAGCCAATTGGCAAACTCTTCCTGGGCTGCCGAGCCACGGGCAACCAGCTGCGGCACTGGTCCGACATGCTGTCCAACCCACGGCGGCCCCTCGCCCAGTGGCACATCCTGCAGCCCCCAGAGGTGGTGGACAAAGCCCTGGGGCTGAAGTCCCATCTCAAGCTGCCCCTGCACTCCAGATAGTGGGAGTCGCCTCCTCCACCCAGGGGGCAGGATGGTGGGCTTGTGGAGGAGTGAGGGCATTCTGCTCAGCAAGCCCTGGACATGCTGGTCCCAGCTCATTGTCAGCAAAGAGGGGACTGGGACTCCTTCTGGCCAGGAGATGGTCAGGCTGCTGGTGCAGCTTGTACTCTGTGTTACACCTGGGACAGGGCAGCTCGGCACCCCAGGGCAAGGCTGGATGTGGAGCAGAGGGTGCTGGAGGGGATGTCATGGGCACAGGAGCCAGCTCATCCCAACTGCTCATGGGCTGGGGGGGGAAATACACAGAGCTTCAGGCTCATGCAAAACAGTGTCCATTGATATTTATAAAGCAGATGGTTAACGTGCTGGTGGCATGGGTGGGAAGTTTCTTTAGTGGTTAATAACTTGGCGAGAAGTGTGTTCATGTTTCCTGTGACGGCTTTTAAACAAGACCAACATATTGAAGAATGTAAGAGGCTTGAGAGAAGGAATACAGGTGGATGAGGAAGGTGTTGGAGATGTTGGACTAGCTCTTTAGTGCCTCTGCAATGTGTGCTCTGTGTCCTGCCTAGAGGCTGAATGAGAAGCAATGTGGCTCCACACTTAGCCCGTTCTCAGCCCATGATGACCTGTGCACACTAAGATGTGTCTTGGGCTCTGGCCCTCACCAGTGGCCAACCCCATGCACCACATGGATGAAGGTGCACAGTGTCAGCTCCTTTCACCTCACATGGTCCTACAGGAGTGGCACAGCAGGGTTTGCACCTCTGGCACCTGGAGGTCCTGCCAGGGTGGAGGGGCTGAGGCTCTTGCTTTGACACTGTGATCACACCACCCTGGGAAAGGCTGGCTTGCAGCCCTCACGTCACTTCTGGGTAGGTTTCATGTTTAATCTGGGAGTTTTTTGTGGCCACATGTCCTGCCCCACCCTGCTTTGTGGGGCCTTGGTGTTGGGGCAACATAAGCAAAGATCTCTCCTAGAAGGATGAGGGCATTGGGGTGGTGCTGCTACATGCCCTTGAGCATGCTGCAGTTTGGGGTGACTCCAGAGCAGGTTCTCTGGGCCATCTGCAGGAGGAAGCTCCCTGCACTGGGAATTGCTCCTGTTCTAAAATCCTTCTGCTACAAAGCAGCTGCAGAACACAAGATCTGGGCTCATGCTGTGGAATTTTGGCCCCAAAGAAAAAAGTCCTTTTCACCACAGGGAGCTGCAGGCTCAGTGCTAATAGCTATTGCCTGGACTCTGGAGGGGAGAGAGCCTGGCACATTAATGAAAAGCTATTAATATTAAAAAGCACTTAATCTGTGATTACCCAGAGCTCCACAGAGCAACTATCCAAGAGTTAAACAAACATGAAGCCGAGGAAGATTATGAAAAGTCTTGATAGAGATTAATGACCTGAGCTTAACCATAAAAAGCTGCTGCTGTGTCTGCCTCTTGATGAATATTCTCCAGGCTTCGCTGTGGCCATGAGGAGGGGAGAAATGACAGGGTGGTTTTGAGATGACTGTAACAAGTGAAGTGTGGATTCTGCTGGGGAAACAGCATCTGCTGGCAGCCACTAATGAGATGGAGGAGGAAATCAGTCACCTGAGAAAGACTTGTAAAGGGATGTTTTAAAGCCTCAGCCTTCAGTCTCAACATTAGAATCAGCCTAGAACAGGCTGTGCAGAAGGCAACATCTCTGCATTGGGTTTGGGGTTCCAAATCTATTGCCAAGTTGGTTTTTGGTGATGCCATTTTGGTGATTTAGGGCCATGCAGCATCTAGAAATGGCTTTTGGAACAGGCAGTTCTTATTTTTTTGTGTGTGTATGTGTGCTTTTTCCAGTCCCCCTATTTTGTAGTCATAGCCTTGAGGTTCACTGCATAATTTATGGAGCTGGGCATAAAAGTGCATATTAGTCCCAAAACAGATGCAGTTGAAGGAGGTGCAGAGACAGCCCCTCCTTGAGAACCATTACTTACTCCCCATACCAGTGCCTGCCCCTTCTCTCCTCAGCTCTGGCCTTGCTCAGTGCCTGGATCGGCAGCACAATGCTTGGTGAGCGGAGCAGGAGAGGGGAGCCCATGGTGCTTTTAGGGGAAAGGCCAGGGAATGTGGGAGTGAGCACCCAGCTGGGCTGGCTCTGGGCAACCTGGAGTGAGCCTTTGTGCAGTAAATCTCAGCAAACTGAGTTGTTTGTTCAGGAGGGAGAGGCGAGCAGGTGGGGATGTTCTCCACCCAGCTCCAGTTTTTAATGCACCGCCAAGGCTGCTTTTTGCCTCTGTCATCATTTCTCCTTCTCAGTAAGCCTTGAGTGCTTACAGCACGGCTTTGAGCACTCTCCTCCTCTGGCAGGATCCTCTTAGTATCTGCTGGCAGCTGTTTGAAGCAGGGCTGGTGGATCTGGGCTTCATTTCATGCCTTATTTCACCCCAAATGAACACAGCCTGCTCGGGAGCCTGTTTGCAGGAAGGCAGACAGCCCTGTCTCGTGTGCAAGCCATCTCCTTTTCACCTCCCTGTGGCCTTGGCAGGGGTGGTTGTCCCTCACAGATCAAAGCCAGATGTCTGAGCATCTTCTGCCTCACCAATGCTCCTCCTGCACTTGCAGGGTGGAAGGTGCGACAAGAAGAGAAGTAAAGGAGGGGGAAAACCAACCCCTCCTCAGCTTTTGTCTGTGCTGCATTCCCGTGTCTGCATCTAGAGGGCAGGGCAGTACGTGCTCTGAGCTGGGTCTCTGTGTCATCTGGTCTGTGGCCCCATTAGAGCCTCACCAGCCAAGATTTCTTCTTCTGGAGATGGAGCCCGTGTACAAGAGGGAGAGAAAGCAGCGATGCTGTGCAAGCCCCTTCCCATGGCTGCACAGCCCCTTGGTAGCCATGTGGCAATGCTGGAGGTGTCTGAGTGGCTTTTTCCAGGAGGCAGGAACCAGCCCTTGTCTGATCCTGCACCACAGGGGCAAAGAGGGTTTTGCTGGTGGTTAAGGGGTGCAAAAGCAGGTATCCAGTCCATCCAAGGTGCCCAGGTAGTGGCTGGGGAGTTTGTCTCTCTGCATTTAATTAGCAGCTTTGCAGGTCAGTGGCAGGGCAAAAAGCAGGGCTTGGGCCAAGCAGAGGTCTGTTAAAAGAGACAAGAAGCACTGAAAATTGAGGTGTTTGTTATTAAGATTTATAATCTCGATTATTTACATCCAGATCCAAGACTTCTGACCTCCAGGAGCCCCTCCCAAAGTTAATTATTCCCTCATTCAGTGATTTTTTTTTTATTTGTCCCTGCGCTCCAGGAAATCAAATGGGAGGGCTGCACAAGGAGAAGGCTGAGCCTCGTATGTGCTTGTCACCAGTCGTCTGCAGTGAGACAAAAATGATTATGGGCTGTCATCGTTCGGCCTGGGTATGGGCTGGCTGTCCTCCAGCCACAGATTTTTTGGCTAGTCTTAGAGTTTTTGAGAGCTGGAGAGCATCTAAGCTCTTCTCACTAGGAGCAAGCATGCCTGCTTTATAAATATTCCTTAGCTAGCATCTTTATGCCTTGCAATTTTATGGGCAAAATGTGTACTTCTGTCATGCATGGGCTTGTTTTTTAAAAGCCCCAGCTCCTGGATCCTTATCCTTAGTTTTCTTTCTCTATCCTCATTCTCCTACGTTTTTCTCCCCCTTTTTCCACTTCCCTTTTCCCAGCCCCTTTCCCCTGCTCTGACTGCTGCTGGGGCTCTTGTATCTGGGAGTGTTCCTGCCCCAGGTTGGGCTTGTTTTGCTTCTGGATACAGAAATATTGTTTGGACCACTTAACATCTCAATGCACCTTTCTCTCCCATGGGCAGGAAGGGAGGGGTAGAAGCCCCAGACAGTCCAGTCTGAGAAACAGGAACAATAATGGGTGCACAGAGGTGCTTCCCAAAGTTCCAATTTGAACTTTGTGGGCAGACCTGGAAAAAACAAACTTCTCATTTCTCCATATTTCAGGTCTAGGTAGGATGGAACCAAAGGAGAAGCAGCATGAGGATTTCATAGCTTTTATGCTGCTGGGCAAAAAGTGCTCCCTGAAGAAGTTCGGTGTTCCAAACGGGTGAATGGGTACCCATCAGTGATAGCTTGTTGCATGTCAACAAGATGGGAATTTCTCAACCAGCTTTGCTGACTTCACAGAGGGGTGATGAAACCCCTGCAGGCACTTATTGCCACTCAATTGCAGAAACAAGCACAGAGTCAGTGAGGAAGAGGAGTTTAACTGAGCTGAAAAGAGTCCTTGACCTGCAAACAACCCAAGCCATATAATACTTTACGTTCTGTGAGCAGCATCTGGGAAGATGGTGGGTTTAAAAACGAGTGTTTCATCACCCTGCTTGTGAACATGGACATTGCAGATGTCCTTGTCTAAGCCTGAAAAGCTCTCTGTGGGACACAGGCACTTTGAGTTGTGAATCAGTCATTGCTGACTTAGTAAAAGAAACATTCCCCCCTTGGAAGAGCCAGTGAAGAGCCCAGTGCCCATGAAAGAGATGCCTGTCTCATGTGGAAACCAGCCCAGTTGGCATCTGGTTTTGCCCTGGATTGAGAGCATTTTCCTCTTAAATTTTACATACAAGTCAGAGCAGTTTAAACATAGAAGCCTGAATCATGAAGGTTTTCACTGAAGACAGTCCAGTTAAAACACTTGGCTTTGGTGTTCCCTCTGGATGTGACAAAGGATGTGTTCATACCTGCAAAAGCCTCTGCTGAGGGTTTCTCTGCTTTGGATGCACTCATCCTACACCACCCCCCACTTTTGCACATGTGCTAAACTCAGGTCTGCCTTCGTAAAAGAACATTCATGTCCCAGATACTCTGTGAATTAATTGGCTTTGGGGATGTTCTTGAGAGATGCTCAGTGGGGTTGGGTGTTGACTTTTCCTGGTGCAGCCCTCTCCTACTCTGAGCTCATCCCCTCCATTGCCAAACCTGAATGAGAAGCACCTCCAGAAGAGCTTCCAGAGTCCCATCTCCTTACAGCTGTGTTCCCCAAGGCTTTCTCAATGTGTGCAGGTAGGTGAGGCTGCCAAGGGTCTTTGCAGCTGACAGCTGTTATTTTTGTAAAATGAGGTGTCTGGGGTCACACAGCATTTACAAAAAGCCAGTGTGCTTGGAATGGATAAATTCTGGAGAATCATTCCTTGCATGGCTACTGGTTTGTAGAGCAATTGCTGACCTTGGGGAGAGAAGAGCTTTGTGATTTATCAGTTTTTCTTGAGCTCTGTGGCCTTTTTTTTTAAACTAACACCATGTTCTTGCTGCTGCTTTGTCTTGGCACAGAGAGCCTGGAAGACCTTTTTGAGAGCAAAGACATGTTTCATACTCCTTTGAGCACACAGAGGTCTCAGCTTGTCCTCCAGACACGTTCTGAGTCATACCCTGGTCTTAGCCAGGCTTTGAGGATGTGCATACACATGAAGGATTGTGATCAGGTGTTGGGTCACTTGGGTAACACTATCCAGGGACAAGCTGGGTGGAAATTCCAGCGGGATCACCTCCTGTACACATTAAATGCTGAAGGCCTGGGCACGGACCAGTGCCTGTCAGAGGTGTTCACTTTCCAGGGGACTGCCAGCTCAGCCTGGGGTCATGGAGGAAGGGCCGCACTGTGGGAGAGTCCAAGGCTTCTGGTCCTGGGCAGAAGTGAGAAAAGCTCCTCAGAGGAGTGAGTGAGGTTTGTGCCCAGGGCTATGCTGGGAACTAAGTGATCCTAACCCTGGCTATAAACACAGACTCTCCATCACTGGAGACTGAAGCCCCTGTGTGCTACCATGGTCAGAAGGGACTTCATCCAGAGGAGTTTTCTGGTTTTTGCCCTCTCCCTCAAGCCTCTCCTCACCCTTTTGTGTTTTCATTTTGAAATGCTGCCCCTTTCCTCCAGGCTCCAGCCTGCAGTGAGCTGCAAACTCTTCTGTGAGCCCATACCAAAGAGTGTCCCTTTGGAGTGGAAGGGATCATTAAAATGCCTTGTTTCTCTTCAAGGCCAGTGTTTATTTTGAAAGCAGCCATGTGTGAGTACTTACGTGTGTCCATAGGGAGTTGTTCTGTTCCTACAGGCACTTGTCCAAAGTTAGTGAGTATAAAAGTGAAGTGAATGAAGAGAAGGGTGGGGATGTGGTGTTCATAGTCCTGCAACGTGGCAAGATACCCTGGTCACTCTTCTTAGCACCCTCAGCAGGAGGCAATGGCTGCTTCAGCAAGATTGGTCTGCATGTCTCCTCACTTGTGCAGCTGCAGAGATGAGTTTTTGTGGTCTCGCTAGTCCTTTTTTTAATACTGTTTGGCAGATGAAAGAGGCTGAGAGCAGAGGGGCAGTCCACAGCATGGGGTCCCCAATGCAGGCCCACAGATCCAGTCCCACCCCTGCTCCTCCCCTACCTTCTCCAGCAGACTTCCCTTCAAGGCCAAGCTCTCCTTTCACTTGTCCCTCTTTTTGTTGCTGTTGTGAGCCCAATTTCAGCCCCCTGCACCACATGCCAGCTCCAAGAAATCCCTCAGGAGGAACAAGAAAAAGCCGCATCCCAAGGAACCCACTTTTCAGAAACCTGTGTGTTGCCCCTTCACAGGACCCATCATCACTCAGGTAACTGACTGCATCCGCCTGGGGAACATCAACAGTGGCCAGGGCTGTGCCTGAACAGCACTGACAGCTTCAGCAGTGGCAGTTTCAGCAGTGGCAGCTTCCCTGACATGAGCTGCCTGCTCAGTGATGGCAGCCTGAGTGTCATCCCCTACCTCTGCCACAGAGAGGGTTCTGCTCACACCTCAAGGCTGACATCTGGGCTCTGCTCCATGGGCACTGTCATGGAATAGGGCAGCCCTGGTTGTGGGACATCAAAGTCTCACTGGAAAAAGGGAATTGTGTTTTCATCCGCTGCTGGGATGGCTTCTCCCAGGGTCCTGTGTGCATCGTTTTGTAGCTGATGGTCAAACACAGCATGAAGCCGCTGTCAGCTTATGCATTTGTGACATATCTGCTGAACATGAGGAGTGTCATCAGGACCTGCTGGTGGGTTTGGAGCCTAAGGGCATCAACATCATGTGCCTAAAGCACTCCCTATCAAGGAAGATAGCATGGACAGGGTGGCTGTGTTGGTTGGCAGCTGCCCTGTACAGGAACAGCCAAAAACCTTAATCCCATTGCATGGGCAAGTGAGGCAACCGTAGCTGTGGGATGTAGGACAGCACTGGCACAAAGATGTGAAAGTGATGGTAGAGTTCCTGGGGGTTGGTGTCAGCAGAAGCAGAGAAATGGGGAGCTCTTTTAGGGACACACTGCAAGGGAGTGGGTATGTCCTGGGCAGGATGGGAGCCATGTGCTTTACTTGGTGCAATGGGA
Organism: Geospiza fortis; assembly: GCF_000277835.1. Classification (NCBI taxonomy): domain Eukaryota; kingdom Metazoa; phylum Chordata; class Aves; order Passeriformes; family Thraupidae; genus Geospiza; species Geospiza fortis. Next base: position 10,584,130 of record NW_005054312.1, read on the forward strand.
TTTTGGGAAAGCAAAGGGCAGTCAAATATAGGTTTCCCCAGTGATCTTGCCTGAACTTTTACTGTGATCACCACTGGTGCTGAGTAGCATGCTTGTGTTTTGCTAACAGTGTCATCCTTGGAAATAAGGCATAGCATCATCTGGTGTCATAGTGCCTTTCCACTTGATCCTTGTGGGATGCTGAAGGAGAGGCAAGGTGTAAAGTGTAGGAGAATGTCATGAGGAGCAGCTTGCATGGATTCATCAGCCTCATCCTTCCAACACATGGTGATTCTGTGGAGGAGCCTGGCCCAAAAAAGCTGCACCTGAGTCTCTAAAACATCGTGCAGAAGCTCTTGTTTGTGACAGGTCTTCTCTCTGTCTGACCTCACAGGATGGTGGAGGTGCTCTGGGAATGGTGGCCCACACTCATGGTGCATTCCTCTAGCTCAGGTGGGGGGAAATGAGGGAAAGGAACAAGGTCAGATGCTCCACAGGAAAGTACCCAAGTATGAACAGTGCATCCATTCCTGGCCCCTGCCTAATTACCTCACTAATACCTAATATTCAGAGCCAAACACCTCTTTGAAGGATGTGCCTGGAGCTTCCTTATGCCTTCATTGAGCTTTTCTGCAAGAAACTTGTTCTTTCATCACTCAAACACTTAAATAATTCCTTTCGAAACGTCTGTCTTTCCTAATGTTAACTATGGCTTCAAACTTGGTTTTTCTGTTCTTCCTTCTCCTCACTGGGTTTCTTCCTCATGCCATTTAAGTCTGCTGCTTCTTTCTTTTTCTGGGAGAGCTGCCTTACATCTTAACCCCTGTGCAAGGCAGCTCCATGGAAAGCCTTCTGCAGACTTGGAGATTCGACCTTCTGCTCGTGCTACTACCACACCTCACCATCCACTCCTCCTGTATCCTACAAACACTCCTGTTGGCCAATATTTTGGTCATGAGACTTCTTTCTTTGAACTTCATTCTTCCACTATATCAGGCCAACACTTTCCTGTCAGAAGGTGATAACCACACCCTTGAAATTCTGAGCAGATCTCTTTTGCTGTGCTGCACGCCTGGACTCCAGGAGGTCCAGGATGCCATCCTCTCACAGAGCTGAAGAAACTCCCTGCCTGTGGGGAATTTTGAATGGAGAACCCCCCCAGTTTTGCTTCCTTCACCAAGAGCTGAGTGGCTCTCTGGAGGACTGATGGGCCAGCAGAGGCCAGAAGGTGTAGCTGCAGCATTTCAAAGGGACATTTCCCAAGTGGGATATGTGGGTCACAGCAGACCCAGCCTTCCTCATGCTAGGGGATTTTCCAGGCAAACCCCTGAGAGACACCAGCCTCATATCAAGGACTTGCTTGTCCTTCAGCAGCACCTGCAGCACCACTTGTGTGGTGCTGAGCATGGTGAAACAGGAAGCCTGCAGCAAGGGATTTGCCACTATCTCTATAATGTCTGGGAGATGCCTGCAAAATATTGTCAGGGCCATGTCTGAATCAGCCTAAAAAGCCCCATCTGGAAGAGGAGGGAGCGCCTGGCCTGGGGGAGGAGAGCAGGAGCTGTTTGGGTCCCTGTCTCCATGGGATCCCCTACACACACACTCTACATGTGGTGTGACAAGGGCTGGGGAATATTTCCAGCCACGTTTCCACCTGCTTCTCCTTCAGATCCATGGAGATATGGGTCTGGGTCATCCCACAGGGGGGATTACCCTTCTTGCTGTGAGCATGGAGCTGCTCTTCCATGTATTTGCTGCCTCTGCCCAGCCCCTGGCTGGATTTGAGGCTTGAGGCTGCCTGCAGCAGATCCACAGCTTGTTTTTTTTTAAAAAAAACCTGAATTGTGTTGAAATATTTTACACAGGGGGAGCTACAGGTATTTACTGTGTGAGGGAAGTAATTGAGGTTTAAAAAGCATGCTAGTGCTGGATGGCTTATTAAGGGATTGCTCTTGCCTATGCTGTCGGCAGTGGATATTTGGGGTGCAAACTCTTTCCTCTCTTCCTTCCTGAAGGGCAGAGTTGCTCCCAAGCCCTTGAAGGCAAATTGAGTCATGCCCTTGTCCATGGATAAGCCACTCTGCGTATCCAAGGGGAAATTTCAATTAGAGGCCTTGCAGATGGATGGCTGTGTGCAGGGAGCCTGGGCACCCCACAGATTTGGAACCATATCTATTTTGACTGGTTGGTGGCAGGAGAAGGGAGAGGAAGGCTCCCTACTTGGCACTTCTGAGGAAAAACACCTCCCCAGCTCCTCCAGATCCCACCGGTAGAAGTTGTTCTCCTCCTCCTCCTCCCCACCCCTCCTTCCCTGGGGGCTGCCCTCTCCTGTTCTCCTGCCGGCCTGGCCTGCCCCAGCCAAGGGAGGTGCACAGCGGACTCTTGCACTTCATTGGTCTGAGAAGGTCTCCATGCCCTTAAAGAGAAGGTGGATTTTCTGCTGAGCCACCCGAGAAGCCCTTTTATACCTCCTTACTCAGGCAGCTGCCTGCGGCTCGTCTGTCCATCCCGTCGAGCCAGCACGACTCTGATTTCCTCTAGACTTGGGTGAGCCTTTTGCGTATCTCCTAACGACCCAGCTTGCTCTTAGGGAGTGATGGGGGAGCAGATTTACTTACCTGAGTATTAAGGAGATAAATACCAGGTGGGGGTGGCCTGCTGGGAGAAACAGGGGTGTGAATAACACTTTCTCCATCCTTTGCTTATTGGAGAGGGTCTGTGCATTGGAAAGGTTTGCTCTGTCTCTTCCAGTGAGCTTTTCTCTTTCCGATTTCATGCTTTCTCCTGCCTTGGCTGGCTCTGCTCTCAGCTTGATTGGCGAGGCCAAGTGGTGCCTAACGCTGACCTCCGCAGGGCCATAGGATTCAGGATCCTTGCCTGCGGTGACTCGGCTATGCTCGCTACTCACCCCCCTTCCTCCAGCTCCCTACCCGGCCCTTGCAGTGCCTTCCTGCCCAAAAACACCCTCGGACAGGCACCCACATCCAAATTTATGGCGTCCTCCCCGCAGAGCAGGTGATTCGAAGCCCACATCGCGGGCAGCGAGCTGCAGCCTGGCGCTGTCCCCTGGGCTCCCTGGTGTCGCTGCGGCCGGAGCGGGAGCGGGTGCGGGGCAGGCAGGGATGGGTGTCAGCAGCACAGCCCGCGTTCCTGTGTGTGCGGGGCAGGCAGGGATGGGTGTCAGC
>NW_005054312.1:10587373-10590401 GCF_000277835.1 Geospiza fortis
TCTGGCCCCGCGGAACGGCGGCCGTCCCAGGAGACAGCTGGAGCTCCTTCTGCAGCTCCCTGGCCATTTTTAGAAGCACTTTCCCCCACCCCCGCTCCTCTCTGAAGTAATGTGATGGGCCCGCACATTTTCCAGGATAAAGTTTCCTTGGCCCTGCAAGCTGTGCCTCCTGCCTCGGGCATGAGCCCCCATTAACACTTCCCCTCCTGACTGAGCCTCCCAAGCTGAGTTTAGGGGCCTTGTCTGCTCTGCAAAGGACAGGCTTAGGAGATGCAAGTAGATATTGCTCTGATAGAAAAGTAAAATTCTGTGTATGTGGAAGTCATTTACAGCAAAGCAAAGGTGCTCTTCCATCTCTTCCCGAATGCACTGTGTTGTATGTGTAAAATTTCCACTTACAGCAAATGCAAGGGATTGCCTGGGGAAATTTTTGTGCTTGTATCAACTCAACCTCAACTTCCAACTGTGCTGAGGCTGCTGCAACAGGCTCCCCTGTCCCACAGGATGAGTGCATACATTGGCAGCAGCATCCTCTGAAGTCCTTCCTTGTCACCTGGGGTCATTGCCAACCCTTTGCAGGCTTAGGGATATTTCTTGTTTATGAAGTGAAGTAAGGCTGAATGGCAAAGTAAAGCAGCAAACTGAAAATAGTTTTTGCCTTTTCTTCCCTCATTGAATAAAATGGTTTCGTGGGGGTCAGACAAGAAACATTCCTGCAGGAATCACTGTCACAAATTTCTGTTTTTATGGCTCAACCCCATTTGATCTTTTCCAGAAGTCCCTTGATGCTGTGGTTTGTGTTGCTATGAGGAGATGTTTGCCTCTTGTCTACAAACTGCAGCCTAGTTCCCTATATGATGAAAAATTGGTGAAATTGGGAAATAAGAACAGACCTGTTCCTCTTTTTATTTTCTAGAGGAGTCTTGCTTTGTTTTGAAACCCACAAAAAAAAGGGGGGTTTGAAACCCACAAAAAAAGAGACCACAAGCATGAATAGTTGTTAACTTTTTCTCTTGGTTTTCATTTCAGGCTCACAACCATCTAAACCAAGATGTCTGAGTAAGTTCCCATTTTTCTGTCTCTAATACAGTGTTGGCATTTAAAAACTTTTGTTCAACCACCAACTTTTATGCTTGTTAAGATTCTTCTGCTTGTTTCCAGTTAGGATGCTAACTAACTGCCTTTTTTTCCTCTTTCCCCTTTCTCTTCCTTGTCCATCTGCTTTTCCTGAACAGTGAAGAGGTAAGTGTGTTTTGCTGGGGTTTTCCTTTAGCAATGCTTATGGCAGCAGTCCTGGCTTCACCATTCCTCCCTAGGAAGATCAGCTGCTGAGTGCATGTGTGGGAAGAAAGGCTCATGGTTATTTTCTTGCTGACTCCTCCTGCTAAACACCTGAAGGAGAAGAAAAATCCCTTTTGAAAGACTTTTTTTGTCCTCTGGCTTGGAGTTAGATGCTTTTTTCCCTCCATTCCTGCTTCCCCAGCCGGCCACGAGATGGTGCTGGGAAGGCAGTGGTCCAGAGCCGCCTCTCCTCCATCATCCATCCACCATCCTGCCCTTGGCCTAGCATCCTCTCCTCCTTCCCCACATCTAGCCCTTCATTTTCTACCCACTGAGCACTGACAAATCCCTTCTCAAAGGCAGTTCAAGGAGACCTAGATCCCGGGGAGTTTGAACAGGGTGGAAGTTTCATTCTTAGCAAGTTTTCCCTGGCTTCTAGCAAAGCCTCTCCTCCATCATCCATCCACCATCCTGCCCTTGGCCTAGCATCCTCTCCTCCTTCCCCACATCTAGCCCTTCATTTTCTACCCACTGAGCACTGACAAATCCCTTCTCAAAGGCAGTTCAAGGAGACCTAGATCCCGGGGAGTTTGAACAGGGTGGAAGTTTCATTCTTAGCAAGTTTTCCCTGGCTTCTAGCAAAGCCAGGTGGGGCTGGGGGTGTCTGGAGAAATGCAGGGGAAGGTGTGGGAGGATTGTTTGAGGCTTTGTCACTCCACATTTCCTCTTAGCAAATTGCTCCATCCTTCATTTCTGCTTGGCATCTCCCCATATGTCTGCAACACCACAAGCTTCAGCTTGTTCTCACTGAGAGAAAAGAGGATGTCAGGGACACATAGAAATGCCACAAAATGGTGATGATATCCAACATGTTCTTTTACTCCCCATCAAACCCAGACCTCCCAGAAGAGGCTGGGAGGGCACTCTTTGCTAAGGTACCAGTTTTCAGATGGAGAATAAGCCCTGGACTAACAGTCCTCAAGGGATCTGATTATCTGATGGTTAATAGTCTGCTGCATCTCTGAGCTGGGTGTCTTTTTTTCTGCAGAGCCCTACAGCCCTGTCAGGAGGGCCTTGGCCCCATTTACATATGTGAGACCTGTCAGGTTTTGTTACATTTCACTCTGCACATCCTTATCCACTTCCTCCTCTCTGCAGCACAGACCCACACCCAAGTGCTGCTTTCTACTTCCCGCCCCTCAGCATATCAGATGTGTTTCCCCTGGGCCAGCCCAACTCAGCCGTGCCCTGTCTTCTGGGTGAAATGCTCAGGAAACAGCTGAAATGCAGAAGTTGTGGGTTTTTTTATAAATTGGAGTCCTGTGGCTGCTGGTCCAGCATGGCAAGGACAGAAGGGCAGCCTGTGGTTGGAACTGCCCTCCAGCTGTGATGAACCTCTGCTTCAGCATCTCTTGGTCTTTCCAGCTCCAAGAAATTACACAGCCTTCATGTTTTCACCTGCCTAACTGTCCTTGTCACCAGAGTGCCAGAAGGACACATGCCCTGGACTGCTCAGAAAGACATCCCACAGCTCCTGAGTGCCCAGGGACATGGGGGTCATTAGCTTGAGCACAAAGTAAAACACATCTGAGTGAAGAGGAAATTAGAGAAAAGGCTAAAAGTCCCAAGAAGCCAAATTGGAAGCCATATTTTATACATATATTTCCAAGATCATCACCCTTGTTATCTCTTTCTCTGGGACTTTGTGGGTTTTAGCTACCTGAGGTTGGCAAAGCTGGGTTCAGCA
>NW_005054312.1:10590411-10592592 GCF_000277835.1 Geospiza fortis
CAGCAGGGAGCCTCTTCCTTGAGTGCAGCTGGTTTGGGAACAAACTGTGTGTCAAGATGGAGCCATCTCCCTGGCAGGGCTGCAGGTCCTTGGTGAACTGTGGCATTGTATGGGGAAGGGCAATGGAAAGGGGAATGGGCACCTGATAACCTTCTTTTCTCTTGTTTCTTCCACTTTCAGAAAAAGAGGAGGGCAGCCACTGCCCGTCGGCAGCACCTGAAGGTACGTGGGTGGCCCTGCTGTGGCTGTGGGATGTGTGTCCCGACCTTCCCACCTCCCATCCCAAGCCAGCCAGCTCTCAGCACTCTCCCTGCTAGAACAGGCCACGATGCACAGCGTAGGGGCCTCCCACCCCACTCCTTACTGGGTCTCTACCTTATCCCTTGCTTGGAAATGGTGGTATTTAGGGGAACTCCCCTCTCCATCAGGACTCCCACTCCCCTGATGACCCCCCACCCTCCTCACTTGCTTCCACCCTGCCCTGACGCTTCTCCTGCTGCCTTCCAGAGTGCTATGCTGCAGCTTGCTGTCACTGAAATAGAAAAGGAAGCAGCTGCTAAAGAAGTGGAGAAGCAAAACTACCTGGCAGAACATTGCCCTCCTCTGTCACTCCCAGGATCCATGCAGGAACTTCAGGTACAGGTTTCTTTAACCCTTTCAGCGCTGGAGCAAAAAACATTTGACTCCATCAGTCAGCCTGGTGGATCTAGACTGGCTTTCCCATCTTGAACCTCTCCTCACCCTGTGTTACCCTGGAGCCAGATGAACATGCAGCTGGCTTGAGAGGCAGGTGGCATCTCTCTGCAAACAAAAGGGGTCTGGCTGGCAGGAAAGATGTGTTTTAAATGATGTGTTGAGACAGCATTTGTGTGCAGCCAGTAGCATGGAGATTAGGAGCTGGCTGACAAGCCCCTCTTCACCTCAGTCCCATCTAGCCTTCTGGACTGAGGGCTTTCAGAGCCAGAGGGGTCAGGAGAGAGGAATCATATGTGGGTCCTAGAAGTCAACATCCCTCTCTGCTTTCCTCCCAGGAGCTGTGCAAAAAGCTTCATGCCAAGATAGAGTCAGTGGATGAGGAGAGGTATGACACAGAGGTGAAGCTACAGAAGACTACAAAGGAGGTGAGTTTCCTCTGGAGCCATCCTTCAGGGGAGTCTGCCACCCCTTCCTCATGCCTCCCTGCACTGCTTGGGTCCATCTCATTAAACCCATGCCCCCTCTCTCTCTACCCCCCCATATGTCATCCCCCCCAGCTGGAAGACTTGAGCCAGAAACTCTTTGACCTGCGTGGCAAGTTCAAGCGGCCGCCGCTGCGCAGGGTGCGCATGTCAGCTGATGCCATGCTGCGCGCCCTGCTGGGCTCCAAGCACAAGGTCTGCATGGACCTCCGAGCCAACCTGAAGCAAGTGAAGAAGGAGGACACTGAGAAGGTAGCCTTCCCTCTCCCTTTTTTCCCTAACAGGAGTTGGCCCCACCCTTCAGGGCTCACACCTCCCTGTAAGATAGACAGGGTTGAGAATGACTCTTTCTCCATAATGTTCTTCTTCCTGCTCAGTGTTTCCCTCGCTGGCACCCATGATGTTGAAACAGGAGGGTGCAGTTTAAAAAGATGTGTAGCATGGGTGGAACTGGGCTCCTCTAGCTGACATGGGGGTTTCCGTGGGTGGGCTGGTGTGGGGCTGGGTGGGTTCTTACCATGGCACCATTCACACCTATGCAACCATCCCTCCCCCAGGAGAAGGATCTGCGTGATGTCGGTGACTGGAGGAAGAACATTGAGGAGAAGTCCGGCATGGAGGGCAGAAAGAAGATGTTTGAGGCTGGCGAGTCCTAAGCACCTGTGTCTCCACAGCTGTCCTCCTCTCCCTGCTGTCCCCGCTGCCCTGCTGGGCTCAGGGGCACTGACTGGGTGCCATTTCTCCCTAGTTTTGCGAAGAGCTGCATCATGGCAGCAGTGATGTAAATAAAGCTTTGGTGGGAGAGGTGGGTGTTGCCTGCCTGAGTGGCCAGACCCTGATTCATGCCATGGTGCCAGCAGGGACTGCCTCACTGTGGCAGCCCTGGTGGGGATGGGGAGGCTTTGGCAGGGGCTGTGCTGAGGAGGTGGGGGACCTTTCTGCTGTTGGTCCCTGTCCAAAGCTGCAGATGCTCATGCCCTTCCCCAGTGGTGAAGAGACAAAG
>NW_005054312.1:10592639-10604841 GCF_000277835.1 Geospiza fortis
AGCAGGAAGCTGTGGGGAAGAACTGAGAAGTGGGGAGAGGGGTGGCATATGCAGGGCAGAAGGAGACCCTTTGTCTCTGGTGGGATTTGAGAGGTGCAAAGTTAGGAGAACCTTGGCAGCACCTGCAGCAGCACCCTGGGACTGGTACAGTGTAGGGTGCTGTGGTTTAGAGATGATGGCTGTCACCAGAGCGGCATGGGAGCTGGGGGGGCAGTGGGTCACTCCTTTCCCTGACATGGTGGGGATGTCCATGCTGCCCACTTTTCTTTGGGGTTAGCCCAGGACTTCCAAATTTTTATCTGCCGACAAGTAAAATCTTAAATCAGTCTCAGTGGTTTTTAAAAGAGAACAAAACAAAGCCGCAAATTCACCTTCCTTCTGCCCTCTCCCATCCCCCCAAACCCTCAGCCCATGAAGTTTCCGGCACAGCTCACTTCTGCTGAGCACAGGAAAAGTGAAACAGTGGCAGCACCCTGGTGCTGGAGCTGTCTGTGGGGCGGCTGTGCCAACCAGGGGAGAAGATGTCAGACTCGGAGGGGTGCCAGGAGGGTGCAGAAGGAGTGACCCAAGTGGGAGATGAATCCCCTGAGGAGAACGAGAGGTGAGGCCTGGGGACACCACAGCTGCCTTCCAGTCCCAGGATGCTGGGAAGCTGGGAAGCTGGGGGGGCATGGAGGGGAAGGAGGATGTGCATGATGACCCATGAGGCTGGAATAGGTCAGTTATTCCATCAGGCTTTTGACAAGCTTCTCCAGCTAGGATGAGACTTAGATTTCCTAAAGGTCTCATCCCCTTTGAACTTCAAAGCCCTTGGGAAGGGGTTGATCGAGTGGGACCCCCAGCTTCAGAAGCAGGAAAGCTCAAGTGAGAGTCTGATGACCTGGAGCTGCTCTGCAGCTGAAATCAGCCCCATCTCTAAGACCTCTCTAATGTGATCAGCTACCTTCTCTCCTTGCTGGGCACATCTGATTTCTTGCTGCATCCCCTATGTCTCCAGCCGAATTAACCTGGCAATGTTTCAGGCTGGCTGCTGTAAAATTATATATCTCCCTGTGCCTCTGCTCTGCTTTATTGCTTTATCAGCAGAGACTGTAAAATTTGGGGTCTCTTCACTTGAATACAGACACCTTTCCATGAGGGTTAAAAGAAGACCGCATCTGCAGATAGATAAGCTTGGCCAAAGTGCATCCCCCAGAAGTGCTCAGATTTGGACTGGATTCAGGCTGAGCATCCAGAGAGCTTAGGAGGTTGCCTGATTTTTCACCTCCAGCTTCAAAGCTCCCATTAGCGTTTCTCCCCAAGGCTTCTGAGAGCTGGCACAGCTAATATTGATGGGAAAAAAAGTGACAATGAGAGGAGAAAGGTGTGTCATCTCCTGTCATCAGTGGCTGCAGTGCGTGCTTCGGCTGACACCTGACAGCAATTAGCCTGGGCTGAAGATTTGACTGGAAGCTTCAAAAGGTGCTGGAAGGCTCTGTACATGACTTGCTGCTGAAACAAAGGGGAAGCCTTGGCTGCTGGGGGAGCACAGGGGTTTCCTCAGCACCGGGATCGATGTGATTCCCAGCACTGTTCCTGCCTGGCTGTGCCTGTGCTGCAGGCTCAGCTCACCTTGCAGCAGCGAGGAGCAGGTGCTGTGTGTGGCCCAAGGCAAGCAAACCTTCCTGCTCCCCTCTTGCTGCAGTGAGTGCAGGTACTTCGGTGCATGCAGGGCCACCACAGGGGTCTGCTGGTGGGGCTGGGTCAGCTTGTTCCCTTTTCTGTTTCCTGTTGGAGTTTCAGCTGAATAAAAGGCTGTTTGGAGGAGTCTGTTCTGCGGCACGCAGACCCTTACAGCCTTGTTTAAAAAGAGTGTGAACGCTGACAGCAGGGTGGCACATCCTTTCCTCTCTAGCTGTGTTTTAGAATCTTAATGAATTATGAAAACTGAGGGCAAAAATAGTGAGCAGAAATGAGTTCCTCTTTGTTTCGAAAATATGAAGAATTACTTTCCCTTATAATTTGTATAATAGTTTCATGTGCACCTCTAAACTTCTCTTGCTTTTCCTTGTACTGTTTAAACGCTTGCTAGGCTCTAGTTATTTCCACTCCCAAAATGGAGGAAGGAAGTGTTTATTTGCTGTTTGGGTCTACCTTTTCTCACCCTGTGGCTAGCTTATCTCCCTGATCTCCTCTCCTTGATGAAAAAGCTCTTTTCAGGCTGCCCCATGGATGGATGGAGGCAGGACAAGGCTCAGGCAGGACAAGGCTCTAAGGACAGCCTAAAGCATGATGGATGTCAGAGCAACCAATCTTGTGATGGAGCTGCCAGGAAAGTAAATCCCAAGGCTCCTGAGTGTAATGCACAGTGGGAGATGTCAGGAGAAAAATATTGGTGCTGTGTTTCTATAGACAATGTTCATTGTCTATTTAACTGTGCTCAGTGTATATAGGAGCCTGCATTAGAAAATGTCCTAGAAATATTAATTTGAACACAGCCTACTCTGTTTTCTCATACAAATTGGGACATACTGGCAAAGTCCTGCCGGTGTAACTCTGCTTAAACCAGACCGTTGTTATGCTCTCTTCCATGAACTGGAATTGCTGTATGGGAAGCTGCTGTGGTGTGAGCCTTCCCAAACAAGTGAGAAGCTGGGGGGAGCTCTGGAGAGGTGACTGCTTGGGTTGTCCTGCCTTGATGGGGCGGGGTTGGGAGCCCAGTATGCACAGGGTCTGTTACTCAGAGCTCTCTGTAGAGCTCCGGAGGTTTTAGGTAACTCCTGCCGTCAGTTCCTATGCCCATGGCCGGGCACGTCCCCTGGGCTGTGCTCTGCAGGATATCTGCACCTAGGAGGCAGATTGGATTTGGATTTTCCCAAATTCCCCTGTCTCTGTCCTCCTGAGGCTTCCTTCCCCATGAGCTGCAGGGCAGGCAGCCCATGTATGGTCACTGCCTGGGGAGAGGTTCTGCTGTGCCAGCAAGCCCCAGGCTTTTCCTTGCCACAACCATCCCCAGCTGTCTTGAATTCTCCAGATCCTTGGAGGAGTCTCAAGGGTCTTTGCTGAAATGACTGCTGTTGCTAAGTATACCCATGGTTGGAAGGAGGTTGTTTGGGAAAACTGATACTTGGAGAGTTTTTGGACCCCTCAGTGCGCCAGATTCCTTGGGGGTAGAATGGAGGGATGGCTGATCCCTGCTCAGGAGTAACTGGTCACAGTTTGACCCAGCTGGGCTCATTAAAGTGGAAAAATAGCAGGGAAATTAACAGGGGAGGACCAGATGGATTATTTAATGAAGCTGGGTTATACTTCTGGTTTCCAAATTGGATATAGGTGGTCTGGAAGTGGCATTAGGGATAAAGAACTGTCTCTAATTATAGGAGGTATCAGGTGCCTTCACTGTCCTTTTCTCCTTGAGGAAAAAAAAAAATTAAGCCTGGCTTGCCTTGCCTTGCCTCCAGGCTTATTTTGCTATGTAAAGCTATGGGTTTGGAGGAGTGTGTGTTAAAGGGGATTGCCCAGCAGCCTTCATCTGAATTGCACTTTTCTTTTTAAAACACAGAACACTCTCTGCTGGCTGAAAGGCTGGCTTTTTAAAAGCTCTTGGTGTGAAGTCTGGCTCTGAAACTTGTGGGAATCCCTTGCCCCTGGATTTTGTAAGGTGAACTTACTTCAGAGGGTTTAGGGCTTTCCCCCAAATCTGAAAACCCTGTGATAACTGGAAGGGCTGGCTGTGCAGCAGGGAAGTGCTTAACCTTGGTATGCCCTGGGGATCCTGGGCCCCTCTGCTCTGACCTTCACTGACCTTGCTAATCCAGCCCTGACTGATGCTCTGCCTGCATCCCCCTTTGCATCTGTCACCCTGTGACCCACGTGCCCAATTGTGGGGTCTGCCTGGGGGCTGAGCTGACTCCTTGCTGCCCTGGTGCTCTCTTCAGAGCTGGGCTTGCTCCCAGCTAGGCACTCATCCAGCCTGGCTGCTGCCTCTGTCAGGACACTGACTCACATCTGGACACACCACCTGGCCAGGAGGTGCTCCAAGACCTCCTCAGTGTCATGTTTTTGTTTGGAACAGCTTTTTCTTTGAGGGGGGTGGGAATCCAACCCAAACAAAGTTGTTGCTCAGGCTCCAGGAGGCATTGGTATGACCACCAGGCTCCTGAGAGTGTAATCTGGCTGTGAGTGACTGCAAACCTGCAGTGGTGCTCAGGGGCTCAGAGGGAACCTCACAAGGATTTGGGGCTCTCACTGCTGCCCCCCCGCCCCGCTGCCCTCCTGGCACAGTCCAGCTTTGCACACCTGCCTAGGAGGGACAGTGCCTGCTCACCTGGAACAGCTAAGGGAGGGCTCTGCTCCCCCAGCCTGCACAGCAGCCTGGACCTCCTGTAGCTGCAGTTCTTTTTCTCTTTAGGAGTCCAATAAACTCCTGATCAGGCTGTCTTTGGGATGACGAGGAGGTGCTTTGGCATCTTTTGAGGCCAAATGCATGGGGAATGGATCTTCATGGTGTGGTTCTGTTCTAAAGCCTTTCATGAGGAGAAGCCTTGGGGATGTACCTCAATCAAAGGAAGACACAGGGGTGTGTGGTAAGGGCTCAGGCCTCTTTAGCCAGGTCGTGTTCTAGATCATGGCCATCTGGTATGGGTCAAAAAACATGCCCTAGGAGGTGCTGCACACTCTGGGAAAGCAGCTATCCTGCATGACACGAATTTGGTATGATCAGTGCTAGAGGAGCACCCACAGAGCCCAGCCAAGGTCAGGGTGTCACCATGGTGGGTGTTCTGTGGCTCAGGGATAGAGGACAGGTCATCTCTACTGCAAGGCCAGACAGCTGAGGCTGAGATGTTCAGGAAGGGGAAGGGATGCCCTGGCTGTAGAACTTGCCCACTGTGGGTTTGGTACCCAGAAGAGGTGATTTCCTACTGCACCTGTGTGACATCTGCCAGGCCTTGGCTGTCTTAGGTAACCCAAGGTATCCCACACTTGACAGCTGTGTTCAGGCACCTGAATCACTCCCTGATTTCCCAGAATCAGCCAGGGAGCACCGGCCACTAGTGAGACTTGAGCCCAGCTCTCCTGAGGCTGGCCCAGGTGGCTCGCAGTCCTCAGCCTGTCCCCATGTTCCACAGAGGCTCAGTCACGAGTGGGTTAACCAGCCCCACTTGGAGCCCATGGATGTTTTCCTTGCCAGTGCATCCATCCTAACACACACCAGATGTGTGAGGCAGCCTTTGAAGTGTCTTAATCCCAGGATTTGGCACTCAGAGTTGTCTTTCTTATGGGCAGGTCTCTGATGCCTTTCTGGGGGCTCCACTCCTGCAGCCCCCATCCCCTGCAGGAGAACTGGCAGCAAGGCAGGACAAAATATCTTCTGTTATGTGCTACTTTAAGCAGGTCCCTCCTGGGATGGGCTGCTGGGGCTGGCAGCAGGGCTCCATGTGCAGTCACACGCGGGAGTGTCAAACCCAGGAGCTACTTGGGTTCAGCCTGTCTCACATGAGCAGTGGTGGTGCCCAGCAGCCTGGTGCATCTGGTAACTGTCCAAGAAATACATGGATGAAGAGGAAGATGCACGAGCAAAGGCAGCTGGATTTATTAATGAATGGGAATGACAGTCAGTGGGCTTCTATTGGCTTAATGGGTGACTTCCATCCTGTGGTCTGAAAACTTGGGGCAATCTGCAAGCAATTGATCTGAGAAGTGCAAGACTCAGCTGGAGCTCAGTTAATTTGGATTTCTCTTGCTATTGAGCAGACATGTAGGCCCAAATGCTTTTGCCAGTGTATGTCAGCACCATCCCTGTGCCTGCCATGGAGAAAGCTCTGCCAGTTTGCATCAGCTGGAGCTCTTTGGTTCTTTTGCTTATGTGCTCATTTTGAAACCAGATTTTTTTTTTTTTTTGTTAGGGATTCATTCTGCATTACCAAGGAAGCCTCTCTCCCAGCTCTAGGTATCTGTTGCTTGCTGCAGCTGACTAGACAGTTTGTGCAGTGCCTTTTATCTAGTCCTTGCCAGATAGCTTGGAAAATATGATCTCTTCTTCTGTGCTTGTGCCTGCTTGTGCTTTTCTGCTGCAGAAGCAGTTTCCTTTCCAGGGCAAGCTTGCTTTGGAGCCATTAGCATCGACAAACTCTGAATTATTGACAGACCCCAAACAATCACGGCTGCCAGCTATTTAGGAGGGGCAGAGTTCTCTCCCAATAAAATTGATGACAATAATAATTTCCTTTTGAAATAAGTGCCTCCTTGCAGTTGTCACACAGCTTCCCATACCAGGAGCTGGCAGCATTGTGCCCAAGCTGAGCTGTCTTGAAGGGCAGACTACTGTGATACACAGGCTGTGCACCCCTGCCCTGGTGGCACCTATTCCTGGGGGTGGCATTTGTCTCCTCTGCGGCTTCTGCATTCCAATTGCCACCTTCCTGCATACAGCATTAGCTGCCCTTTGTGCAGAAAGGCTCCTCTTAGCCTTTTTTTGGGCCTCCCTTTGGAGCATTAATGACTATTCCCCCTTGATGGAGCCATGTGTCCTCAAGCTCTCTGAATACATGATGATGCTTTCGGGAGCCCTGTCCAAACAGCTCCTGTCTTTTGCCCAGCTTAGCAAGGGAAGCATGGATGGATGGGCAAGCTGATATTAGATGCCTTTCCCTGGGACAAGGAGCAACTTGAAGTGAGGGATGCAGGAACTGTCTGATGGTGCTTGGGAATTCCTTCTTACCCATTTAGTGTCCCCTGACCCCAGCTGGAGTGACAGCCTGGTGGTGTAAAGTGGAGATTAATGGTTGCTAGAACTGCTTGTGTTGCACAACACGGTGCTGCATCAGAGCCTGGAGGCCGCTGCAGATGAGCTAATAAGTTTATATTGGGCAGAAGCTGTATTTTACTTCTTGAAAGCTGTGTGGTCAGCTGAGCAGCATGGCTGGACACAGCTGCAGTGGTGCAGTGGAACTCACCTACAGGCCCATCCACAAATCCTGCTGCACGGCTTTGGGCACTTCTTAAATGTGTCACACAGGTGCCACCTGCTGAAGGAAGGTGGTGCCTCTGTTACTGCTAGTGCACCTCTTGTACCCAGCCTGGGAGGTGTCTGAAGGTGTCTTCAGCTGCCCACTGCCATCTAATCCACCAACCAAAGCAAAGACCACTCCATTTATTTTAAATAGACATTCAAAATTCAAATTCATTCAGCAGCTTTCCAAACCTTGGTGAGCAGAGACTCGTGACGAAGCAATGTGATGCTATAAAAATGCCTTTTTAAGATTTTTCCTACAGTGTCTGCTGGGGGAAGACAACCTCTTGGCAGCAGCTGTCTGTATCTTATCCATCCTGGCTGGAGTCCTTTGTCCTGCTTCTTGGCCTTGCGGTAGACAAGCATCCCTAAGAGACGGAGCCTGCCTCCTCGGGGCCAGTAGTTCTCCTCTTGTCCTGTAATGACCCTCCTGTGTGGGATGGGAGTGTCTTATCTGCAGCCATTGTTTTGTCTTCCTGTCTCTTTCCCAACAGCTTTGTTGATTTAACATATTATATAGATAGCAGTGCACAGTTTCAGTAATGGCTCGACATGCTGGACCAGCTGCACTCCTCCAGGGCTTGGCTCAGTCTCTTGGCCTTGGCCCTGGTCTGGGAAACCTCGATGGTGGCTCACTGCAGTGGCTCAGGTGGTCTCTTGCTGTTTGCCCAGCCCTTGGTGCAACAGGAGGCCAGATCTCCTATAACTGTGCTGGGCTGCCCTGGTAATGCTTCTCTCCTTTCTCTGCTTTTTGATCCAAAAATCCACCCTTTGTCCTTGTGTGTGTCATCCCTGGAGCAAAAGCATCTTCTCTTACAAGGCATGTGAACTTGCATCTTCCCCTCTCACTGATAAATGAAGCAAACTCCATGATGGATGTGATGGAGTGATTTTAGGTCTATGGATGCACCCCTTAGGTTCCCCAGGGAGTGCCCATTTTCCATTCTGTGTGAGGGTCAGAGGTGGCAGTGGGGTAGAGGAAGAAGAATGGTCCTTCTGAATCCAGCTTCTGATTCCCTCTCATTTCTGCCTTGTTGGATATCAGAGGAAGAGAGTCATCACTGATCCCATGCCAAATATTTCACTTAGTATGACAGTGTTTGTTGGCTGTTTAGACCCACAATTATACATGTTTTTCATGGTGCTCCTCTGAGCACATTGGCCTGGCAACAACTCTGAGCCAAAAGAGTTGGCTCCCGCCTACAGCACCCCCTCCCTGAACCCATGGGGTCGTGCATGGCCTTGGGAATATCCTCTCCTGACTCACTCTAGGGTAGAAGAAGGCTTGCTGGGGACTGGACTCCTTGCCCTGCACCCTGAGCTAATTGCAGAGGTGGGGCGCCCTGCCCTTCTGGCAGCACACTGTGGTGCTTGTAAAGAGCTGCTCTGGGGGCAAGGAGACAATGTGCTGCTTTTGGCTGCTGGTCCTGCTGTCTCCTCAGGATTATCTCTTGTTTGCCTGTCTTGGTCTCTGTATTTGGCTGCCTGACAGTGAGTGCTGGTAGTGTAAGGTGGACTGAGTCAAGTGGGAGTTCAGGGTGAAGGAGAGGTGGGCAAACCCTGCCCTGCAGGCCAACATGTAAACCACGCCATCTGTGCAGCTGATGTTCCAGTGGGGTGCCCTTTCCCCTGAACTGGGGCTCCTGTGGGGGAGCTGGGCAAAGGCTGATGCCTGCCAGGCTGGTTTCCAAGTGGTGGATGCATGTGCCTGGTGACGAGAGGCTGCTGGGATGTCAGGGTAGGGGGAGAGGTGTGGGATAGTGGCAGAGGGAAAGATGCATCATTTAAAAGGAAACCCAGAGACCATCCCCCATCTATTCCATTGTCCTAGGGGCTGCTGGTGGAGGCACAGGGTCTGAGATAGGGCTCTTAGTCCTTGCTGAAGATGTGAGGCTGTCCCTGTGAGAACATCTTCTCGGGTGGGATCCCACCACTGCCATGCAGGCATGGACCTCTGGGACCCATGCTGGCAGATGGTGGCACTTGTAAAGGACTGGCCCTTGCAGTGACTGTGCTTTGGTGCTGACAGGGGCTGACATCCCAGCAGTATTGGAGAGAAATGCTTGAGCTGTATTTAGCAGGACTAGGGTATTTTTGTTTCTTTTTTTTTCTTTCCCTTGACCATGTGTGAGCCTTCAACTGATTTTGCAACCAGTGCTACATAGCAGAAGGATTGTGTAATTAACGGGAACTGGTGCAGCCCTATCTCTCTGGGACTCCAGCCCTCCTTCCCACAGGGATGGAGGCAGACCCACTCTCTCTCACAGCATTTCACCTTCTCTGCCTTCCCTGCTGCTGGGAAGAGCTTTGGGGAACTCCCGTGCCACACAATGTGCTCCTGGCTGCCCCAGTTCCTCTACTGGGCTGGTGTTTGGCTGCAGAGATTTATGGTGGTTCTCCTAGCTTAAACTGTGCCAAAAAATAACAGATGAATTAATTGTTTTTTTTCTTCCTGTGTCCACTGTACTCCTACCCACTTCCTGGTGGGAGCAGGGGGTTTCTTTCTGTGAAAGGATCCAAGCAGCTGTGGGACTGATGCTGACCTTACTGCTGCTGGACACACGGTGTGACTCACACTGATGCACGTGGCAGTGAGGGGCAGGAGAGGAGAGGGGGCCCAAGGTGCCTCTGCACTCCAAGGCAGTGGTGTGGGATCTCTCCTGCACTGCTCTTTCTCGGTGGGCATGTCCTTTGTGCTTTTCAGTAGTGGGTTTAGATGCTCCCTGCCCCACAGAGATATGGGGATAGTGACTCTGTCCCTTCCCCTTCTTGCAAGCTGTGGTCCTGCCCTGCTCTCTTCCCCCTGTGGTCCTGCAGGACCCCGCTGATGCTGGAGGAAGGATAACGTTTTCTTGTCATATTTAATATCTTTCTCAAAGATGAAAGCCAGGAGAAGGGCAGGAAGCCTTCTCCAGAGGTCGAGTGGCCCAGCCACCTTGAAATATTTTTCCAGGCAGAGTTCAGTACCAGGAATTTCTCTCCCTGGGAGCAACACAGAGCTCAGCCTGCTGCCTGTTGCAGTTAAGGACCCCCTTACTCACTGCCTCACTTCTGGTGTTTCCAAATTATCTTAGCACCTTAGACCAGTAAGAGCTAATGTCATGACCTCTCCCCAGTCCTGCATTTCATCATCCAAGCATGGTTTCTGTCAGCCCTGTTCATTGAAAGCCCCATCTCTGAGAGGCAGCCAGTCCTGGAACTGGGGTGGAAGTCTGCCAAATGCTTTCAAGGAGCTCATGCTGGCATCCTCTGGGAGTCAAACCCAGTGTGGAGCCAAGGCTCTCTTGCTGGGGGAATTAGCAGCTTTTCCTCTGCCCATTTACACAGAGACTTTCACCTCCCATAGGTAGTAGCAGTGTGCTGTTACCTCCAGGATGCTCCTGCCTTCTCCTGGTGACAGTGGCTGCATTCCTCCTTGCCCCTCCTCGGCTCCCTGAGGATTGTCTGGCATCTCTGCCTTCATTCTGAATGAAGAATGCTTGCAGTGGTTTCATTCAAGCCCCAGTTGCTGCTGGCCCATGGCTGCTGAGCTACATCTCTGCCTGCCAGGGCTCCTTCAAGTCCTCCTTGCCTGGCTCGGACCATGGGAGTCAGTGGCAGGTTTGGGCTGATTCCCTCCAAAATGAAAACCCTGTAGGTGCACACTTCATTTCAACTCTGGCCAACTGTGGTGAAGTCAATGCTCACATGCTCAAACCTAATTACTCCTGCAAGCACTTGCAGGGCTGGGACAAGCTTTTTTTTAGCAAGAAAACTTTTTGGGTGGATCTCTTGCATCTTCTCACTGAATTTAGAAAGAAAAATATGCAGTGTGATATCATCTGAGCAGCCCACAGAGTGAGGCCAGCATCAATGTCTGTGCTTTGTGGATTTTGTTGTTCATAATCACTTGGGTGATGCTTACTAAATACCTGCAGGGGGAAAAAAAACCAAGCTGTTTTGAAATGAAGAGACAGTGGAAGGGAGGGCAGGTACTTCCTTTTTTTAATTGAGATTTCTTGGTGTATTTCATGGGCAACTTTCCATTTCAGCTTACCAGGAGTCAAAAAACATTTCTGCAGGAGAGATCGAAAGGAAACGTGTAAATGAGATGAGAGGCACTGAAAGCAGAAGGCAGGTGAGGGTCTCAGCAGAGTGGTTCCATCATCACTGCTCCCATTTTGCAGACAGCCAGAGGAATATTCCCACTTACCTTGGGGAACATGGGCAGGCCATGCCATGAGCACCATAATGTGCAAGTATAAGGCAGGGCTGGAACTTGCCAGGGACAAGTCCAGGCATCTGTTGGTTTGGCATAGTAGAGGTTCTCTTTTCACCCAAAAAGCACACGTGGACCAGGAGATGCAGTTTAGGGAGAAAGACTCTTCTGTTTTTCTGGTTTTTTCCTCCCAAGACTACTCCCATGAGGAGGCAGCAGGAAGAACAACCATCTGAATGTGTGGCAGATGGGCATTTTGTTTTAGCAGGTGACAATCTTAGTCCTTCATCAAACGCTCTTGCATGTCTTTTATCTCCTGAAATATCAGTGTTTCATGGAGGCAAGCCAGATTTAGCCGAATTTTTTGCCTCTTTCCCGATTTGATGGCTGGGAAAACTGAGGCAGGGGCAACTTGGTGACTCAGCGAGGGGCAATGCTTGAGAGCAGAAGCAGGGTGTAGGCTGCTTGCCTACCTGAGGCTGCAGCTCTGTGGCTTCCCCCAAAATCTTGCTGCCATCTCCATCCCAGAACATTTTCCTCAGATGTGGCATTTCCCAATGCTAAGCCCCTTTCGCGTTAATGTGACTCTTGGCTCACCTTCGGACGTGCAGGGACTGTTTGGAGGCGAGACCTTCAAGCAAGACTTCTGCTGTGAATGGAGCAGGAGTGATTTACAGCCCGTCGAGTGCAAGTTGCCAACCTGGCTGTCTGCTCCCTAGGTGCTTTGTGTAATCAGAAAAACAGTGGTAAAGGTGCGAAAAAACAGAAGGGGAAAAAAAAAGAGAAAGAAAAAAGGGCGGGGGAGAGGAGGGGGCTGGAGAAGATGAAGGAGGGAGAGCAGAGTTAAAGGCAGGAGAGAATCCCCCTGGCAGGGCAGCGGGGAGCGCCGGGCTTTGTGCTGCGCCCCCAGACATTCTCCCGTGACACTTCCACGAGGCGGAGGGGGAGGAGGAGGTAGAGAGGTGGAGGAGACAAGCCGGGGGTGTGGAGCAGGGGGGGCGAGCAGAAACAAA
>NW_005054312.1:10604948-10615718 GCF_000277835.1 Geospiza fortis
GGCTCCGGCGGGATGTGCCCGAGCCCAGGGGCGCGGTGGGGGATGCCGCGGGGAAAGGGGAGCGTCTTCCAGACCGACCATCTTCGGGTCCCTTTAAATCGGCGGGATTTCCTCCTTACCCTGGTTTTCCAGCAGATCCCATGCATTGGAAGGAAGGATAATAGATAACCCTCCCTCTCCTCCCCTAAAGCTGTATGAGAAAAGCAGATTTGAACTTACTGATGGCTTTTCCAGGCGCTCCCAACTGAAATAACTGAGCACAACTGTACTGTGACACTCACCTGAGCCGCTGGCTTCCCCTCTCCCTGCGAGGGATGTCTCAGTACGTGGCTTTTTGTGTCTCCCGAGTGCTGAATGCTTCTGCCTAGAAAAAGGGTTTTTCTTTTTTGCCTGCAGGAACTGTACGCTGTGCACGCTGTGATGCGCGTTTTTAATTCAGAGATCAGTACGGGGCTGGATCCTCCCAGGGCTGCGAGCTGACAGCGCTCTTCTTTCGATTTAATTGATCACAATAGTGCTTTGAACCTTTCTCTCAGAGTATAATTGCCAGGGCAGGGAGGTGGATGGCTCAGTTGGGCTTTTCCCGTTTGTCAGCCGGCGCTGAGCCCGGGAGGACGGCTACATTGTCTGCTGGCTTTGAGATTCCCTGCCATGCGGTCACTGTGCTCTTCCCCGGGGGCTGGAAGTGCTGCTTCCCTCCATGGGTCTCTGGGATCCATCTCTGGATGATGGTGGTGTGCCACGCTGATGGCCCTGGCTGGGCTGAAGAGAGGCACTTCCCACCTTTTCATATTTAGTTGAGCAGATGGATGGGTGAGAGGTGGGATCAGGCAGTGCTGGACTCACATTCTGCATCTTGGGTGCCTCTTGGCTCCCTTGTGCTCACTGTGAGTGCTGGTCTCCAGCTGGGAGGTGGAGGATCTCACGGTGGGGTTTATTTCACCTGGCATTTTCCAGTCTGTTTGGGGTCTCCTTGATTGGTAATGCAGCCTCTAAACCTCATCTCTCAGTAAGTTTCTTGCCTGGGAAGGTAAATGGGCACTACAGCCCATCCAGTCCTCTCCACTTCCTGCCCTTCTGGACCCAGGGAAGTTGGCAGGAAAGCTCCCACTGGTTGCACAGGCCCCTGGGGTGGAATATGGGCAGGAGAAGCTGACTCCTCTCGGTTCATCTTTTGTTTGGCCTGTTGGACCCATTCCCTGGTCTCAGCCCGTGGGGATGGGATCTGAGTTACACGTCCCTGTTTCAGAGCAGGGCTTTGTCAGCAGCTTGCGAGGGGTAGGGAAACCCCTGGGGTGTGCAGAAGGCAGGGATGAGCTCAGATTCGGGGCCAGCTGGTACTGAGGAGGGCCAGGGAAATGAACTGGGGTGGGAATCGCCTGCTTACAGCTGGGTAGCAATTTATTTTGCAGGGTGACAGATGGGGGGGGGAGCAAGGGGGAGCACATGTGCTTCTTGCAGAGAAAAGGGGTGTCCAAAGGACTGTCCTCAGCACAGCCTAAACCAGGGGTGTTTTCCTGTCCTGAGTGACATTTCCAAGTTCCTCCTGCTTTGGATAAGGGACTTTTGGTGTCCCAGAGACTTACAGGGACTTTTTTACAAGGTGACATGTTTCCTGAGTAGCGTTATTACACATAATTGATTGAGGTTTAGCTTTGTGGCTGTGTTTTCCAGTCCTGCTTACAGATGAGGAGTGTAGCGGGGTGTGAGGGATTTCCATGGTTTGCACACAAAAAACCTCACTTATGCTCACAGGATTCAACAGTGGAACAGGCAGGGTCTCCTCCATAACACACCATAGCCAATTTTGCAGCTGTATTTTTCTCCTGGAGCAGTTTCTCCTGGAGTTCCTGAGATCAGCTGTGGGGCTGGCTCTGCAAGTCCTGCCAGCTTGGCTGCAGGAAGGAAGGAGCTCCTTTAGTGAATGGCTCGAGGCTCCTGCCCTGAGAAGATGTTGCTGTCAAGATTGCTGTGCTCTGCTTTTTTCTGTCCCAAGGTGACTGCAGCAGAGTGGTTACACTGTGTAGGTCCTGGGCTCCTCCAGCGTGTCCGAGTGCTTTGGAGAGCTGGAGCGCACAGTGAAAACAGCTGCTCAGAGCCATAACCACGAGCCCTGGGGAGATCACTGTGGTGTCAGGATTTACCTGGCTGCTCCTGCTGCAGGGTAACAGCAGGGATAACCAGGGAGTTACCTTCTCTGAGCATCGCTCAGCTAGCCAGCTGCTAGCCAGCTGCCCAACAGCTGGGGTAAGGGCTCCTGAGCTGAAACCAGTGTAAGTCTTGTGGATTTGGGGTTGAAGAGCTGAGCCCCAATGCTTTAAGCATCCTGCCTTGTGCTTGATACAAAACCCTAGCATTTCAGACAAAGGGGCTCATGGCTGAAGCATCACCCAGATATCAGTCCCAGGAGTCAGATTTGCAATAAGTGGCTTTTCCACTGACTGTTGACAGGCTTAGTGCACGTGGTGCTCTGGCGTGGTTTGGTGTGCTTGGGATCACTAGGACACATTGGAGACATCTGGAGGCTGAAGCACAGAGCCAGTACTCAAGGAAACATCTTTCACCTCTGCTCAGCCAGGAGGTGGGCTGGAAAAATTAGCCCTCCTTCTTCCTCAGTGGCTTTGCAGAAGGTGCAGGCAGGGACGTTCCATTGACATCTGAAAAGCTGGAGGCTGAAAAGAGCCCAGGGTGAGGCCTTGCAACTGCAGAGCACGAGTGGCTGAGTAATTACCTGGGAAAGGTATGAGAAGAATGGGCAATTGCAGGGCTATCTGCCTTCCCTGCTTTGGCCCGTGTGCCCAGGCACTCCCCTTGTCCAGCATAGTTTCTCTATCAGGATATCACTGGGGAAATATTTCTCCCTTTGTAGCACACTTACAGCGATGATCCCTCACACGCCCACAAGACTTTGTATTTTTTTAAAGCCCTCTCCAAACATGAGCCACTTTATCTTGTTATCACGATCTCTTTCTCCTTATCCTTCTAATGAATTCCTATAAATAAGATAGGGATCCAGCACCTGTCATGTCGATTCATTCAGTTCATTATCTGCTCCTGCTGGAATTTTACTCTCCCTCTCTTTATCGAGCCTGAAGTGTTTCACAAAAGAATAAGGCTGTTTAATTAACCTACAAATCAGCCTCTCTGTGAAGCAGCTGTGCTGCTCCTTGGAACTGTATTATTGGGCCTCGTGGTTGACACTGCTCCCACTGGGTGCAGTGGTGGCTTGCTGCAGTGGTGTCCCCATGGCTGGGCTCTGGGTGCCTGCCTGGCATGTGCTGCCCTGGGGTGGAGTGTGTGGGCATATGGTTGTGAGCTGGGAGCACTGCTGCTCTTGTCTCTTTAATCTGGCATGTGGCTGAATCTGGGATGCCATTAGGAAGCAAGCTGTGATTTGTTCTTGGGGAGAAAGGACAGTGTTCTTACATGCTACAACACCCCTTTGCTTCCCAGCATAACAGGGACCTGGTCCAGAACAGGAGCTCCAGAGCATGGCTGCTCCAGAGCAACAAATAAAGCAGTGTCTCTAATTGTATGTCTTTGCAATGCCATGGAGCTTGAAGTACAAATAATCCTGTGGGAAAAGGGGGGCTGAATCTTGAAGATGAAAAAGCTCAGGGGAAGAAAACAAGTCTGAAAATTTGATCGTGGGATAGAGCTAATTATTTACTCTGTAGGATGGGATTTTTGCTTTGTCATCTTCTGTGGAGTCATTAACATGGGAAGCCAGAATGTGAGATCTGAAATGAATCTTGCACAGTGCTGTGTTTTGGCCTGCTGTATGTGATGAGATGAGTGCCACCTCCAGCACTTGTCCTGGCACCCATGAGGTGCTGCAGGGCCCCTTCTTTCTCCTTACAACACATTACTGCATTTCCAAGCAATACTCTTGGTGATTCTCAGAGTTCCTCAGCACTAGAGGTAGCTTTAAAATTCCCTGAACTTGAATTTTGTTGCATGTCATGAGTGTAATATTTGGTTTGATCAGGATATGGGGGCTCTGCCCAGCTCTGCAGGACGCTTTCCTTTCTGCCTGCATTCGATGTTTCCCGAAGCTTGCCAGGATGTGTCTCAGCAGGGAAGATGCTACTCCAATATTTTTGTCTTGACCTCCTGAGTGCTGAGCTGGGAACAAGGAGCTGGAAGCACTTGGGAGGGCTGGATGGCTCTTTGAAGGGGAAGAACATTTTTTGTGGGGTGGGGGAGTGTGTGGTTGATGCCAGGGCATGGTCTGGGCACAGTTTGTTGCCTGGGAGATAGCTACTGCCTCCAGGGGCTACTGCAGCACCACTTTGCTTCAACTCCCTGGCTCCCAGGTAGGTGTAGGGAGAAAGGAATTCTTGCTGTGGAGAAGTGGGGCAGCTCTTTAGGGGAAGATGGGGAAACTGAAAGGTGTAGGAACGAGCCAGTAGCAGAGCAGTTGTGTGGGAAGAGGAGGGAGGGATACCTGCATGGGGACACCAGGGGATACAGGGCCTTCATCAGTGTGGTTCATGCTTTGCCATGCTGCCTCAATGTGTCGTGAGGAGCCTGTGGTGCTTCCCTTCTTGAATCTTCCTTATTTTGATGTTATTATTAGTGACATTCATTTTTTTATCCCTCTGTGCCCCATTGGCATGGCCAGGGCAGAACAGATGGGCACTTTTGTGGACCCCACAAATGGAGGGCAGATGGAAAGGGACACATGAGCAGAGGCTGCTGGCAGGGAGGAGCATCCAGGGGAGCCCTTTGGGCCGGATTGATGGCATGCCTGGGGGATTTCCACCATCCCAGGGTGCCTTCTGTGGTGCCAGCTGCTTGCAGGGTGATGCCACCATATTCTGCAGCCCAGGAGGAGCCTGGGGATTTGCAGCCCAGCTGAGCTGTGGGGCAGGGTGAGGGTAAGGGCTAAGCCAGTGCATGGTGGGAAGGTCCCTCCCTGGGTGCCTTGTGGGGTGCCCACCCCCAGCTTTCACCCCAAGGATAACAGCTCATCCTTTCTCTCCAGTTGAAGCAGCTCATCTGTCCCCTCTGAGTACTCTGTGGATCCATTCCCAGATTTTTTTCCAGCCCTGGGGTTCGTTTTGTCAGAACTCCACCTACCACTGACCTTTCCCAGAAACCAGTGCATGGGTTTTGTTTGCCTTTGGCCTGGCCTGACCCAGATTTTTACCTGCTCTCAAGCAATTGGATGTTCAGGGCCTGAACTTTGAGCCCATGGAAATTTTGGGAAGCTGTAGTGAACCTTTGAACCCATCAGGGCTGCAACCACAGGTCATTGGCATCCTCTGATGGTGTGGAGAAGGACCACCACGTGTATCTGAGTGTATCTGAGTTCAGCTAGAAAGGGGACTGGTTGGAGAAGCTGAGGCCTGAGACCCCAGCTGGGATGGTGTCTAAAAACCAATTTTCAGCTTCCAGATTTTTTTGATTTCTTCTTCTCTTTCCATTTCTAACTCTTTTTTGATAGAGCATCAAATAGCATCAGCACCATCCCTCAGCACTGTGGTGGGCAAAGGGCAATTGGGGTTGCCAAGTGCCTCTGTCCCACAGCAGGAAGCTGGGGTGCCATGCTCTCAAACACAGGATTTTGGGATCAGTATGTTGGGGCAAAGACTCTTTTTCCTCATGAAGATGCTGCCCTAGCGCAGCAGGGAGTGAGGGCTTGCTGCTGATCTGGTTCCTGCTGCAGCATAGCTCCTCAGTGATGGCCACGGAGGAGGAGATCTCAGCTGTCCCAGGGATGGAGCATCAGCAGCGTTCTCACGGCCTCCTGTCCCTGCTCAGACAGCAAACTCCCTCCTGCTGCTGGGACAGACACTGCCTCGCCAAGGGAGGGCCGAGCCAGCTGTGCTATGAAAGCACCACGCTGATACAAATCCTGCTCTTAATCCCGGCTTGAAGCAGCAGGGATAAGGCAATTGCTCACCTTTCTAGGCTCAGACTCATTCTCCAGCAGGAGTGTGTCAAGAAGGATGCTGGCTGACTGTAGCCAGGGCAGGGAGGCTGTGGAGTCTTGCTTGCCTCTTAAGGAGGAGAAAAATTAAATACAAAAGCTGGGTAAGGCAGTCTGCATCTCTTTGGCAAGTCTATTTTCTCCTCTGCCATGCTTCTCCCTTGCAAAAACAGAGGCCAGACTTCCTGCCCTGTAGAAAAAACCCTCAAATTCCTTGAACCTTTGGGCTGAGATGGAGAGACCGTGAGAAAGGGCCGTGGTTTGGGGTCATACCCAGCACTGATTTCTCACACCTACTGAATGCAGTGGAGCGCTGGGAGGGCTTGGGTTCCGGCCTTTTCCTCCCCGTGCCAAATTCCTGGCCAGTGATGCTGATACAGGATTGCACCAGCCTATCTGTGTGCTAAGGACCCACGGTCCTGAGGGTGCAATTCATCATCTTGGAGGAGATTCGTTTGGGTTCTGTCTGCTGTGATTAAAATCAATAATAATAAAAAGAAACAGTTGTTCCCCCTGGTTGCCTGGTGCCTCTGTGAGGGGTTGTGCATCACCTTTGGCGTCTGGGAGCATGGAGCATTCCATGCGCCTTGTTGGAGCCGCAGTCTTGTGAGGACTGTGGCAGGAGGGGACAGAGGAAGCTCATGACGAAGGACCAGCCCTGCTTTCGTCCCTCCTCCAGGGTCTGCTCCTGCCATTTGCCACCAGCTTTCTCAAGTGTGTCTTGTTTTGCTTGTGGAAGCAATAAATGAGCATCCTGGGGCTTTCCCTGCCTGTCATGCCACAGTGACAGGTCAATCTTTGCAGGGGATTTAATGAAGGCTAAACTAGGCAGAGTTTTATGTGTGGCACATGCATGTGTGGCTGTACATCTGCACATCCTTCTCAGGGTGAAAAGGGGATATGCTTGTGCAGAGGAAATCCAAGATCTGTTTAAAAAAAGAAGAGTTGCTTTTATTTTTAAAAGGGAGATAGGTCTCTGTGATTCTAAATGTGGTTTTCCTTCTATTTCTGCTTGATGAAAGTTTGGGATGTATCATGTTCTGTTCAGATGCCTTGGTGTGTCCTTATCACCCCATACGTGCTGCCTCTCCACAGCCCCAGAGTTCTAGCAGGAGGTGGAGATGGGCTCTGTGGCCACTCCTGGGTGTGAAGCAGCTCTGTCTTGCTGTTCACATCCTGGAGGTGACCTGTGATTTATAGGAGAAGTGGGGAGACATGGCCAAGACTGCACAGCTACGTGTGGGGTGGGGAAGCTTGGTATGAGAACAAGGCTGAGGGTGAAGCACATAGATGCATTTTTTCCTCTCCCCCTGCCCCCCTTCTTGTTCAAACTCTGTAGCCTGGGCTCTGAACGGAGCAATGCAGCTGAGGAATTACATGAATGTATGGGAGGGAGAGGCTTGTGGAGTATCTCTGGCTGCCTTTGACTGACACGCTGCTGTTTCGGAGCTAAAATAACTCTCCCGAGGCAAGGCTGAAATAAACTTCAGGATGTGACATAATAATCCTTGATTTTATTTCTTTTCTCAGTCTCCCGGTATTGTACTGCTGTCCTCACCCCGTTCATTATTCAGTGGGATGATGACCCAGCTGTAATCTTTGCTGTCCAGCCACGTTACTCCTAAGGCATGGAAATCCATGACTTCTGTGGTGGCCTGACACCAGTGGTCCTGAATGACATGAGTGGAGGCTTTATCTGTGTATTTCATCATACTTGACTCAGTCACACAGAGCCATTATGTGCCACTAATAAGTGATTAATTTGTTGGCAGAAGGTCAAGTGGGTGAGGGAGTTGTAGCCTTTGGAGGGTGTCCTCTTCCCTTTCGTGTGACAGGGTGAGCTGCACATCTCCTGCCAGCAGTCAGGACCCTTTATAAATGTGTGATAAATGCAATATGAAATAAAGCCTGGCAGCCCTGCTCGGCAGCAGATGAACTTGTTGATGGTCCTAGGCCATATTCTGCACTGATGTGTTATCTGGCACTGTGACAGGGCAATGCAGGCTGCAGTGGATTGCATGGGAGGGGAAGGTCCCTTGCATTGGTTTCTGGTATCTCCCTTTCCCCAAAGCTCAACAGAGAGGAGATGGGATGGCTGCTCTTCCCAGTTTTTCTGTAATTCATGCAGCCCCGTGGCTCCCAGGGGATATTTCCAGCTGCAGTGGACGCTGGGTTTTTCACAAATGATGGGGTAATGCATCTTCTGGTGTTGCACCTGGCTCCTCCTAAATCCTGTTCCCAAAACCTCTTCCCTCTTGTGCCCTGGCTTTGTAGGGGCAACCTGCCCAACAGAGATGGCAACCAAAGCCAACATACTCCTGGCCTAGTACCCTGGTGAGCTCAGGAGACAGGAATGTCCAGTGTGTTGGTAGAGGGTTCCTGAGTTTTTCTGGCGCAGCTCTGCAAAGCCCAAAGCCTCTGGGAGGCATTTGATTTTCCTTTCTGGAATTAGCTTTAGTGCTGAAGGTTGGGTTTGGGCCAGCTAAGCTTCCTTTGAGCCGTCAACCATGCAAAAGACTCCTCGAGTCTGCAGAGTTTCCCTTAAACACAGCTCATCTGCTGCCAGAAATTTCCCTTGCCTGAATATTAAAATCTCCTCAAGTGCTGGCGAGGAATTGCCCAAAGGAAACGTGACCTTCCCAGCCATGCTGGCTTGTCTGGAGCGGGTGTTTGTGGCCATGTGGAGCAGGGCAGCCAGAGTGTGGGTGCCTGTGCTGCTGTGCTGCAGAAGAGATGTTCTGTGGTGCACACAGAAATAAAGCCCCTCCCGTGGCTGGGGGTCCGGAGGGAGGTGAGGTCAGGAGCTGGATCTGAACCAGGCAGCTGGCCCCGGTCAGAGCAGAAATCTAAGCATCCCAAATGCTTGGAGGGCAGGGGCTCTGTGGGCACAGCTGAACCAAGGTGCTTTCAGCTCATCCTCACACCTGCAGGATGTCCTCAGGAAGAGAGGAGCCCATTCCACAAAGCGTGTTTGGCTCAACCAAGACATCCAAAAGCTGTTGGCAGAGATGTAGGGGCCGTGTAAGAGAAATGACCCAGCCCTGTGATGAGCTCTTGCTGGAGCAAATCCTGCCCCAGCTCTGGGCTGCTGGGGCCACTGAGGTCTCTCTACCTTTTCTCCTCCCTTCTCCAGTCGCACTAAAGTCTGTTTAAGGGAGTGAATTTCCT
Organism: Geospiza fortis; assembly: GCF_000277835.1. Taxonomy (NCBI): domain Eukaryota; kingdom Metazoa; phylum Chordata; class Aves; order Passeriformes; family Thraupidae; genus Geospiza; species Geospiza fortis. Next base: position 10,614,052 of record NW_005054312.1, read on the forward strand.
TTCACACTGCATGAAAATCCCTCTATGGAGGGATTTGATAAAGGCAGGTGGCTGGATGCAGGAGTGTAGCATGCTGTAGCTCATCTTGCAGCTCCTCAAGCTTCAAGTCTTGCTTTCCATTTCCCCATCCTGTGATGGGTGAAATGAAGTTGGTCCCACTGGCAGCTATGAGCCTGCTTCTTCCCCAAACCTCTCCAGCCTGGGACCAACCTGGGGCAGTGCTGGCTGGAGGTGAAGATCCGCGGGATCAGCCTGATCCTGAAGCACTGGGTAATTATTTCTAGGATTGGGAAAGACAGTTGTGAAATACCACTGTGGGCTGAGCACGCTGAGTTCCTGAATGTGGTTGTGAACAATTAGAGCAAACGGGAGACCATGGCCCCGTTTTAGTAAATGGAACCATTTGGAAATTAAATCTTTCCACCTTTTTGCTTCGAAAGGCAATTTAACAGCTGACCCCCTGCTCACACTTGTGCTTGTCCAAATTGAAATGGCACATTTTGTCTGGGGTCCAACAAACCCCTGTAGCTGACCCAAACACAAGGACTTTGGCAAGGCTTAGTTTCTCATTTGCTTGTGTTTTTTTTGCTTCATTTTGTTTTGTTTATTTTTCACTAAAGACAAATATTTGTGCTGCTCAGTCAGTCCAAAAGTAATCATCCTTTTTCCTCTGCTTGTCAGTATGATTACTGAACCCCAATGCATCACTTATTAAACCTCCCCCCCCTACCAGCCTATTTGAGCATGACAGAGAGCTCAGAATCTGAAAATAAATTCAGTTTAGGTGTTTGCTGAAGTGTGCTGGTGTCTTTGAATCTGTGGGGGCTTTATCTGCAGCTCTTTTTGCTGAGCATAAGCATGGTGTTCCCAGCATCGCAGCCCCCCCAGGATGCTCAGAGTGTCTGAGGCACATCCCAGCACAGCAGCAGGCAGCCTGGAAGCTGGGGTTGCTCTGTGACAAAGCTGGATTGCTCTGTGGCAAGGGGAGCTGAGAAAGTTATTTCTCTGCTTTTGCAGAAAAATCCTACTCCCCAGAACGGTCGCCCCCGGCTCTGTCCTCAGCCTGCTCGGAGGAAAGGATGCAGGGACAGAATAGCGAGCCGGTGAGGTCATGGGGAGAGAGTTAGTCACATCCAACTGGGAGAGGGAGAGGGCTGCCAACCAGTGTTGCTCTCACACTGTGGAAAGCTCATGTGGTTCAGAAGGGATCCCCCCCTCCAGAGCACCCTGGCCAAGCTGGGGGTGTTGGTGGAGCACCTCCTCTGAAGCAGCTTCCCAAGGAACTGGAGGAAGGAGTGAAAGATTTTAATAAAAATCTAACTTTTTCTGGCATGAACGTGGACTTTGCTTCTCGTAATTGGGGCGATATGGGCGAGAGGGGGTTAAGAACCTTTCCAAATTGGAGACTATCTGGAGCACAAGGGAGGGAGATCATGGCAGAGTTTAATGAATGACTTCATTTATATATTAAAAAAAACCAACAACAACATGGTGGCTTCCTGCCAGGTCCACAGACAAGGGTTTCTATGGGAACCTGAGGAAAAATAATAAATAGGAGTGTGGGATGAGTAGGGAAGGGAGGAGGGGAGCTCAGGCTCGGGTCTGGGTCTGCTTTGTTCCTCATGGAGACCAAGGTGGCAAGGGGCGATGATGGGGTAAAAAGGGAA
>NW_005054312.1:10615840-10618515 GCF_000277835.1 Geospiza fortis
GGAAAGAGCTGAATTTGATGCTTGCGGAAAGACCCCACCCAAAATAAGGCAGGCAGTAACTACACTGCTGTGGAGCATTCTCTTGGGCTAGTCCTGGGGTCTGCTTTGTTCCCTGCTCCTCTGTGGGCACAGCAGGCATGGGCAACCTTTCTTCACTGGGCTCACAGCCTGGCTTTGCTGCCTTGGGCAGGTGGGAGTTTGGGAGGGCAGGGGTTTGGAGTCATCCCCAGCTTTCTGACAGGGTGGTGGTGGGACCACTGTGCAAAGGGATGCTACTGGGGCTAAGCTCAACAGTCCTGCTCATACTGCAGAGTAAAATAGGCTCTGAGTGAGTCTTCCCTGGAAAGGATAACAAGGTTCACAGTGGAATTAAAAAGGCTACGTTTTTCATCAATTAATCCCAATGGGCTTTTCCCACCTCCTCCATTGCTGGGATAGGGAGGTATCTGCCCTGAACTTCAAAAGAAAACAGCTTTTTGGTGAAACCCACGGTGAAGTGAGTCCCTCTCGCGTGCTTCATAGTCCAGACTGAGGGCAAAGCTGGTCAGGCAGAGTGGCACTCCTGGGGCCAGCTGAAACCTGTCCCTCATTCACTCAAACTGGGCTTAAACATGTCTTAACTAAGGTATTTCTGTTTGGATTTTTTCCTCATTTTCCCTTCCACAGGCTCTTTGTTCCAGACTGAATAATGTTGCACTGTATCTCCCATTGAGCAGGTTCATCCTCAGAGGACTGTGGTCCTTGGGATATTCCTGAGGTGGGGAAGTGCAGGTTGGTCTGGGTCCTGCTGCTGGTGGGAGATCGACTTCCCAGCTCCCATGTGTGTGCCTTCCTCAAAGACATTTCTGTAAACAAGCTTGAAAATGCCAGGGGAAACAGCTTTGGGTCTGCTTTGGACCTGGCTGAGCCAGGCGTGAGTGGGGTGAGGAGGCATCTGCCCCAGCATCAGCCCTGTGTACCACAATCAGACCTGCCCAGCTCCAGGTGCCATCACAGGCCCTTTGGGTGAGTGGTGGCCACCCCATGGCCTGTCCCTTTCTGCCTGAATCTCAGCTGGTGCTGCCAGTGGAGCAGGAGCTGATCCCACGTGGGGAGCGCCTGGACTGGCGTTATCACCAGAGAAGGAATGTGGCATCCGCCTTATCACTTCCTTGGGGATGCAGGAGGCTGCTCTGTTGACAGAGGCATTATTGTGCAGCAGTTGAGATGTCTGGGAGAAGCCAGGGCAGGTTTTTCTTCTCCACAGGGCTGGCAGGAAGCCAGGCAGGGCAGAGCAGGGCAGGACATAGGTGCTGCCATCCGCCGCTGTTTCCGTGGCTCCTGGTCAGGCAGGAGCAGCTCAACTGCCTAAGGAAACTCATCCCCAGGGTACAGATCTTGTCTTCTGTGGGCCAAAGCTTGAGATGAAGGTGTTGGATATCTTGCAGCACTGCAAGACCCTTTACAAACCCTTCAGACACCTTGCAGCATTGCAGGACCACTTACAAACCCTTCCAAAGGGGAGGTGCAAAGCTGTTTTTGCAAGGAATGGTGCTTTCCAGTGGGCTTCAGCCCACAGGCAAGTGGGAAGAGGATATGTACCACATCTTCCTCCTAGAGACTTGCAGGCTCTCCCGTGTCTCTCCCAGTGCCTGTGTCCCACCTTGTCCTTGCCCATCAGTCAGTCCCACTGCAGAGCTGTGCTGGTGGAGGTGAGGATGCCACTTGGAGGATCACGGCTCGTGGTGGGAGCGCTCCTCTGCAGAAGGCTCCTGCTTGCTGGGGGGACCCCAGGCACCTCAGAGGATTGTTACCAGGTTTCACAGGACTGCCTGATGGCATTAACGATGGGTTTTCCCTCTGGCTTGGCAGGCTGACAGCACAGTGGAGCGTGGAAGATGAGGAGGAGGCGGCGAGAGAGCGGCGGCGGCGGGAGCGGGAGAAGCAGCTGCGGTCCCAGGCAGAGGAGGGCCTGAACGGCACCGGCCCCTGCTCGGAGAGTGCTGCTCTGGCACAGCAAAACCAGTAAGAAATACCCCTGGATAAATCCCTCAGCAACACACCTTTTCCCTCCAGCAAACCCCTCCTGCAGCACCAAGTGTGTGTCCCTGGTGTTTGGGGAAGATGGGGAAGTGTTCTAGCAGGTTTGGGCTGGAAAGCAAATAGTGCGCTTTCTTCTTAGGGCAGAAAACCCCACAAGTCCTGCTTTGATTGTTTCCTTGGCTGAGGCCCTGGGAATTTACACTGAGATAGCTTGGGGCAAGCTAGGCTCTGGTAGGGAGTCCCCATTGCCAGTGATTTCAGTGCTTGGTTAAATTTCAACTTGGGAGCCATCCTACACCAAAAGTAATGGAGTTTCCTGATATGTGCAAAGACAGATGTGCCTGAGGAGGTGATGCACAATCCCAGGCAGATCACAGTGCAAGCAATCACCTATCCTGGCTAAGCTTCCCATTCCTCCCTCAGAGGATGCTGCCCTGGCACTGGGAAGCATGAAGCAGCACCTGAGCTGGTGCAGTTCACAGCTCCAAGGATTAAAATTAAGTTTGTGCTTTAATGGGGCAAGTCCTAGATGGAAATAGCTCAGGAGGCATTTATGGAGATGCTGAGCTCTCTGCTGTCAAAGAGGAAACACCTGGAGAAGGGATAGGATGACATCCCCAGCATCCCACAGCACATCCTACTGCAGCCTCCCC
>NW_005054312.1:10618566-10635983 GCF_000277835.1 Geospiza fortis
ACTAGTCTGCACTCTGAATTGCCAAATTCTTGTCTCAGGTCCTCAGTCTTACCACTATTTATGTGTTCAACTTATTTCTAAACCTATTGAACACAATGGAAAAGTGGTGGCAGGATTTTGAGTTATAGTCACAGAGAAGCAACATCTTCATTTCACTGGGAAAAAAGCAAAAGTTATTTATGAAAACCTATTTTTTTCCATTAAAAGATCTTTTTCTTCCCAAGATACTTCCAAAATTATTCAGGACTTTTTTTTTAAATAATATAAAAGCATTGCAAGACACCTTCACAATCCTTTGTGGAAATACACACGGTGATATTCTGCAGACAAAGCTGCTGCAGTCTGCTCTAAAAGCAAACAGAAGGTCTGAAAAGTAATAATAGTCATTAGCTTTTCCAACCCCCCCCTTCACGTGGGGGCTAGGAAATAATTTGAAAAGGTCTTTAAGACAGCAGATGAGATCTCTGGTCTCTGTTTGCTGGTTGGTGCTGTGAGCAGCCTCAGGCCCAGAGCAGTGTGCAGTAACCCAGCCTGCAGGCTCCAGTCCTCTTGGCATGGGCACAGCACCACTGCCATTGCCCAAATTCAATTGAGTGCTTAAGAGGACAATGACAAGAACAGCTCCTAAAATGAAAGGTTTTGCTCCCTGCTCCATGACGCCAAAGCTTGCTGGGCCAGGCTTAACCACAAGGATGTTTCTTCTTCTCTGGCCATTCCCTGGTTTTGTTTACAGCTGCTGACAGCCACCTGGGCTTGCTCATGCAGCCAGGGTCAGCCCTGGCTATTAATCTTCTGAAAAGCTTCATTCTCTCTTGTGTAAATCCTGCCCCCTCCTTCCTGTGGCTCTTCCCACGCTGGGACTCCTATCCATGTCACTCCCCTTAGTTCAAACCCACTCTTGCATTTCCTTGCTCCAAAGGGACAGAGTGAACATCCTGCTCTCCCTTACCCCCACTAAAGAAAGCCAGGAACAGTCAGGAGGACAGAGGGTTTGCAGGAAAGACAGGAGTGTTTTTGGGAGCCAGAGGGATGGACATCAGCTGAAGTGGTGATGATGGGGCTGTGCTGGCTTTGTGCTTCTCCTGGGGCTGGGTTTGCAGAGGGACACAGGGAAGCAGCCAGTTTCTGACAGCATTCAGCCAGTCTCCCTTGCTCCCTGGGAGGTTTTGTGTTAGCCTGAGCACACAACTGGGGCCAGGGCCACAGATGCTGGGATGATTTTGCCATGGCTGTCTTCAACAGTACAGCTCACCCAGAGAAGAATGAATGGAATAACTGAGAGGAGAAGGACTGTGTCAGGCTGTGGCTCTTCCAGGCCAGGTTTAGGCCTTTTTGCATGCCTCTCATGCTAATTTTCCTTCTTGCTGTGTTTCAGCTATGACTTTAAGCCATCTGGGACTTCGGAGCTGGAGGAAGATGAGGGGTTCAGTGACTGGTCCCAGAAGCTGGAGCAGCGCAAGCAGAGGTGGGTAGCACACAGATGCACCAAGGGGAGGGCTATCCCTGTCCCCAGCTAAAAGACTGTCCCTGAGGAGGGGTGACCAACCCCAGGTCAGGTCCAGCATGTGTAAGAATGAGGCCAGCGTGTGGAGCATCAGCAGGACAGAGCAGGCACCACAGCACTGGGGCAGATGCTCTCTGCCTGCCCTTTGGGCTGGCAGGGGGGAATGGCCCAGGGACGGCCCCAGGCTTTGGGGATGTTTGGATTGAGCTTTGTGCTCCAAGCAGTGGCATCCTGCCAGGACTCCTGGGTTTGGAGGAGTGACAACAGCAGATTTAAGCCACCTGAGCTGCTGCAGGGGCTGAAATGGTCTCTAACATAATCCAGGCCAGCCTAAAAAGCTGTTCTAAGTTATTGCTGCTTCCTGGCTCATGTCAGCATAGTGGGTGTTATGGCCCCAGCCCACCTTGTGCCTGACTCCTCTTTGAGCAGGGAAAAACAGGCAGCAAAGAGCCCTGGGAGCCCTCCCATCACTCCTCCTTTACAGAACTAGACCAAACTCCTGCCTTAACCACTTCCCTTGGATACTGCCCACCTGCACATGAACTCTGTGACTCAGCTCTCTTGGCAGCTTGATTCTGTAGGGAATTTTTGACATAGCCTCTTCTATGCCCTGAAGAATTCTTTGCACAGAGAGGTGGTGGATGCCCCTTCCCTGGAAGCATTCAAGTCAGGTTGGATTGGGCTCTGAGGAACCTGATCTGATTGAAAAGGTTCCTGCTTATTTCAGAGGGATTGGACTAGATGACCTTTAAAGGTCCTTTCCAAACCAAACTATTCTGTGACTGAAAAAATGCTTAAGATTAATATTTACTGCTGAATAAATAAAAACGAGCTCAGAGTTTTGTTACTTTTCTCCAAACGTTGTGGCTAAACCACGTTGCAAGCTGTACCTTTGCAGCCCTGACCCCACAAGCACTTCTCAAGCACCTCCAAGGCCCAGCACAACGTAATTATAACATCTGTGGGAGCAATTAGAAATCTTCTGCTTTTTGGTTTGCTGCCTCCTTTTCCAACCCGCCTTGCAAAGAGCTTTTCTGGAAAGAAAGGCTACTGCTTTTCCCTCCTTGGCCTTCAAAAGTGAATTAGTTGGAATTAACATTATCCTCCCCAGGGGTTTCTTGTTGTGGTTTTATGTGTTTGTCCTGTAGCTGAGCAGGGGAGGTGGTGTTCATGGCAGGTGAAGCCCATCAGTGAGTGGTGGTACTTTAAAAGCAGGAGCTGTAGGTGAAGGCTGGTTGGGAGAGGCAGCTGGAGGAGCTCAGGCTCTGTGGGCTTTTTGCAAAGGCTGGGCTTGTCCTCACAGCAGGGGCTGTGCCCTGTAAGGTTCTTGCAGCAGCTTTCTCCTTCATCCTGCTTCATCCAAGGGACAGCCTGGAGTGTGGTGGGAGCACAGGTAGGGGCACAGCCTGGAGTGTGGTGGGAGCACAGGTAGGGGCACAGCCTGGAGTGTGGTGTGAGCACAGGTAGGTTGTGTGTCTGCCTGTGGTGCTGGGACAAGCAGTGCTGTGCTCAGGCTTTCCCAACTCCCTTCTCTCCTGTTTAACTGGAGATGAGGCAAATCCTGGGTTTTAAGTGGTGGCTGTGAAAGAGTGGATGGAGACAGCTGCTCTCTGTTGGATGGCACTAAACCAGGTCCTGCTTCCCCTGAGGGCCTTGGTGCTAAGGCATGTTTTCTTTTTGGTCCTGGCTTTCCTCTTTGAGGTAGGAGATCTGTGCTGTCAGCTGTGTGCAAGGAGGTGAAGCTGTGCCAGCCTAGCTGCCTCCTGTACAGCATTGCTGTGGTGTGAAAGGCATCCTATAGGCTGTGCTGTGTTTGCTGGCCTTAATTTTTAACATGAGCTTGCACTTGAGCTGGACACATTGCTGCCATCCTGGTGGAGAGCTGCAAGCTTCCTGGGCCTTCAGAGACTGTTTGCTCTTGGTGAGAGGATGATGAGAAACAAGTCAAGTGAGCCAGCATATGCATTGTCTTTTTTCCCCATGTAGTCAGTGTGGAGGGCTGGATGGTTGCTGACCTGTGAGCTGCCTTCCCAGCAGCAGAGAGCTGGGTGGAAAGGTCTTGTTGGAACTTGTTTTTGTGTTTTGGTGCTGCCTGCTGAGGGAGGGGCAGTGAGTCAGCCTTGCCCTTTGGCAGCTGCCTGCTAGCCAGCTCTCTAGCCCTGCTCTCTCAAGCCAGGCGATTTTCTAAGAACTGGGTGGGAGGAGAAAGCTCTTTTGGCTGGGGAAAGTAAGATGGCAATAACAGCTTGGTGTGTGGCTGTGAGCCAGTGAGAGTTCTGGGGCTCTGTACTCCAGTGTCCCTGTGCCCAAAGGCATGGGCTGCTCTGCTCTTGCAAAGCTGATTGCATAAACATGCTCCTAGGTCTCACTTGTGGCCTTGGAGACCTGCAGCAATTCTCTTGTTCCAAGAGAACCCAAACCTATTGTGGCTTTTAAGCCCCTAAGCCGGGGGTGACCCCATCTGCTTTGGAACTCCTTTGTTTTGCTGGGATGTGAGATGAGTGATGTGAGTAGGGGTGTCATTTTTTCCAGTGGGCAAAAATGAGGCTTGGGTCCAAGTGTCAGCACAGCATTGCTGGTGAAGCGCTGTGCCTTGCCCATGGAATGATTCCAGGGGAGTGGCTCTGGAGTTCAGCTTGAGAAGCATGCTCTTGTGTTGTTGGTTGGGCTCTCCTGCAGGAAGAGACTCTGTTAATGTGGAAGATGAGTTTAGGCAGAGAAGGGCTGTGTTTGGTGCCCTCTTGTATTTGTGGGGTTCCCTAGACAAAGAAAGGAATGATGCATCTGACTCCATGTTCTCAGAAGGCTAATTTATTATTATATGATACTACATTAGTATAATTTAGCATAGCACTCTTTAATATAAAGAATAGAGAAAGGATGCTTACAGAAAGCTAAAAAGATAATAATGAAAACTTGTGACTCTTTCCAGAGCCCTGACACAGCTTGGCAGTGATTGGCCATTAAGTCAAAACAATTCACATGAAAACAACGAAACAACCATCTGTTGGTAAACAATGTCCAAACACATTCCAAAGCAGCAAAACACGGGAGAAGCAAGTCAGATAATTGTTGTTTTCTTTTTCTCTGAGGCTTCTCATCTTCCTGGGAGAGAAATCCTGGGCAAGGGGATTTTTCCAGAAAATATGATGGTGACTGTGCCCCGCTTGGAATTAGTGCTGGGAACCATGGGGGCAGCATCAGATTTGTGTTTGGCTGCAGGGTGTGCTGGTGCACCTGGAATTTTAGCTGTAGCCAAGCAGGGAATTAGGCCAGCACCACATCATGGTAGCAGTGTCCTCTCTGCCAGTGGTTTGAGCAGAGGGCTCTTCTCTGCTTTCCTATGGGTTTTGCCCATCATGATGCTGGTAATGTGCAGATCCCTTCAGCTCTGCCACAGCTCTTAGTTGAGCTGAGTCTTGGACACTTAAAGTGGGGGGAGTGAGATGTGACTGCTGTTGCATCTGGGTGCCTGGAACTGGCTGTGAGCCCTGGTGTGGAATCCCCAGCATGCTGTAGACTTGGGGAAGTGATAAAATTGGATTTCCTGAGGTGTGAGGTACCTCATGGTGTCTGTAGGCTCATAACTGTGCTTTTATTCTTTGATCTCTCCCCATCTGTAGGTCTCCAAGGCAGTCCTACCAAGAAGAGGAGAGTGGTGTGAGAGAAGCTGAAGTCAAACTGGAGCAGATCCAGCTGGATCAGGAAAGCCCAGAGGAGAATATGGTTATCAGAGAGGAAGAGAGGCTGTGCCAGGAGGAAGAAGAGGTTCAAGAGCAGGAGGAAGAGGAACAAGTTGAGCAAGAGGTGGGATCAGGAGGAGCTGAACTTCTTTTTAGAGGGCTGATGGGAGAGCTGATGCTGGTGGCTGCTCTCCCATGTCCTGGCTCACCATTGCTGCTGGAAGCTCAGCCCATGCAGGCATTAGATGTGTTTTCATGGCATAATCTGGGGCTGGTGCCACTTTTGCCTGTGTGCTGTGCCTTCTTGTGGTCACTGCAGGCAGCCTCTGCCCTTTTGTGAGGGGGGTGTGCTTACTCTGAGTTTGTGGTGGCTTTGCCATGTCCCTGTCATGCTGAGAAGGAAAGTGTTATTTCTCCTGTGGCAGTGAGTAGCTTTACAGGAGAGCTCAAATCTAAGTTATACTGCTTGTTTTTCTCTCCTCAGCCTTTATCACACAATTGGAGTACTTTGTCTTGATAGATCTCTTAGCCTTGCATTGCTCCCAGCTGAGGTGTTTTTGTTCTGATAATTCCTGGTTAAGGAGAGGGGGAGAGAGGGACAAAGCTGGAATTCAAGTGGTGTGCAAGTCAGGGGGCTGAGCTTTGAATATCATTTGTCGTAAATGGATTTTGATGTTCTGGCGTTAGTAAGATGTTTGCATTTGAGCTGTGTGTTACCCTTTCCAACCCTGTATTCTAAAGGCAGCTTCTCTCTCTCCTTTTGGCCTCTAAATGAGGAATTAATGTTTTCCTATCGCAGTTGTGGTAAGAGATCTTTATAACTGATGCAAGGACCCCTTTTCATACCATTTGGGAATCTTGAACCTGCAAAATTCCTGATTTCTGCCCTCCCTTCCAAATGACATATGAGCTTCTTCCTGAATGTTTCCAAATTAGATAATGTTAACTCAAAGTTTCTGTGCTTTTGTGTTTATTTAGTGTAGAGCAGGAAGCCTGGGAGATGGGAAAAATCACTGTTGTTGCATAATAAGCAGTTTGACCAACTCACTTCCTGGCTTGTTCTTTTTCTGCGCTCAGGAAAAGAAGAGAAGGCGAAATGATGGAGAGAAAGAAGAAACACCAGAGAAACGCCAGAAGGCCCCAAGCCTTGCCAGCCTGGAGGAGGAGGAGCTGTGCTCTGACCACACTGTAGTGTGCTCCACAAAGGTTTGTGTTCCTGGGGCCCCTCTGGATGCGTGACAGCTGTCACAACAAGGACCCAACCAATGATGAGGAAGGATTATCCAGGGTTTACAGCAATGTGGGGTGTGAATCCCATTACCCTTCCTGCTACCAGCTGAGACAAACCACCTGAGCAACTTGCCTCATCTTTCATGGCTGTCAGCCTCCTCTCCTCCTGCTTTGCCTGCTTGAGTGGTTGGAGGCTGTAGCAGTCACTCTGAAAGTGTAAAGCTCATTGAGGGCTCCAGGGAATATTGTGATACTCAGATAGCTGCGCTTTCAACTTGTGTAGTCTTTAACAAAATTCACGAGAACTTAATGAAATTTCCCTTCCAAAGGGAAAAAGCCCCAATAACTGAAACAGTGGCATTTCTCTCTTAATTAGAACAAAATGTATGACTTAAGTTGTTTAAACAAATAGGGATTTCTGATCTCTGGAGCATTGTGTCCTTCCCAATCATATCTGTTTGCGTTGGTGCTCTTGTGAAACTCCCATTATTAACACCACCTGAATTGCATCTTATGACTTGTGTTGCATTTACTACAAATCATCAGTTCTGTGTGTGTGCTTTTGAATACAATGGATACAGATAAGTGTTTCTGTACTGAATGGTTTTTTCTGCCTTTGTAAGCCCCAACCTTTTTGATTGTAGCAGTGAGGGAGATGGTGTGCAGCCTGTTAATCTGCTATTGGAACTATCCTTGGGTTTTTTTAAATTTAGTTTTGTGCTATTTGTGACTTAATATTTCCTGAGTGGGAATGATTGTATGAGTACTTTCTTTTGCATCAGTAAATAGATGGAAAGAGGAAAGTTTCATCGTCTACAGCCATCAGATTCTTGCTGTTAGTGGAGAATCCATTTTATAGTCAAAAGAGGGGAGACAGAGTAGGTGTGGATGCAGGCTGGCTGCTAATGCTAGGTTTGAAAAGTGGTGGGGGTAGCCAAAGCATATTCCTGAAGTGGGCCTGATGGGAAAATGTGGAAAATGCTTTTGGCAACTTTTATGTGCTGAACCTTCTGACTTTACAGCCCCAAAACACACATAGCTTCTCAACCTCAGTTTAGCTGCTGCTGCTAGGATTAGCCCAGGGAAAGGTTTAGAAATGCAGTCTCTGTTTTGTAATGGTGATGTCAGAGCTCACCCGCACACTAAGCTGGATGTAAAACTGCTGAGGAAAAATCTGTGCTTGGAATCTTTCCAAAGGAAGGCTAATCTTTACACCCCAGCTAGCAGGGCTCTGTGAACACTGAGTACTAAGCACACTGGCCACCAAGAAGGTGTTTTGGCACAGGAAGTTCAGCAGAAGCCCTGCTTGTAGCAGAAAGGCAAAAGCACCTGCAGTCAGTGCTGTGTGCCCCTGCCAGATGTGGCTGCTGGGGCACACCTGGGGCAGGCTGGTGGGGGAATGGGGGATGCTGGGGTGTTTGGGGTTCAGAGGCCCTAAGGGCTGAAATAGGGGGAATGGAGGCAAGGGGGAAGTCTTGTACCAGTCCTGTTTTGTCACAGCCTGCTTGTAAGCCCTGAGCTTTGAGGCTGGCTGAATGAGCAGCTGTGGTTTCTTCTGGCCTTCAGAAAGTGCTTGGGACCAGGGAAATGCACAATTGTCACTGCAAGGAGCTGCCAGGGGTGGGGGAGATGGTCTCCAAATAGCACAGTGAAAGTTTGTTCCTCCCTTGACTGTCATACTGAGATACATTGCCACTTAGAGCTTTTTCTGGGCCCCTCTGTGTTTAACCTGGTGCTTGTTCATAACCTTTCAGAAGTGCCTCTGTATGGTTTGCACCTGCACCCCATCTCCCTGGCAGGGTGGGCAAGGCTTTTTCCCATTGACATGTACTTGTGTTTGGGAAGCTGAGGCCAAGATCTACCAGATTCCCCTTCCAGGTTGGTGCTGTGCCCTGTCAGGTGCCAGCCTGCCCATCAGTGAGCAAGGTGAAGGGGCTCAGCAATGGCTCAGAGGCAAGCAGCAGCTCCTGCAGCAGCGAGCAAAGGAGTGAGCTGGCAGCAGGCAGACAGACAGACAGCCTGCCCTGCAGACAGAGCTGCCTTCTGTCATGCTGCTGTGGGGGACCCTGCAGAGTGGCTCTCCCCAGGTCATCTCTATTAGCCAGGCCTGCACTGTTTGGTTGTTCTCTAATGGCCTTGTGCTCCTGGGCACAGCTGGTAAATGTGTCCTCTGTGTGACACTGTCTTGTCTTCTGTTTAGCTGAAATTTAGCACCTTAAGATGCATCCTGAAAGCATCTTAAAGGATCATTTAGTGTTGTTTTTTATCTGCTAACTTGGTAGGTGATGTTTCCTGTGCCACAGGCAGCAGTTTACAGGGGGAGAAGGCTCCTTTTTACTTGGTTGCTGCTCCTTGACTCTGTGGGAGCTGGTGTTAAGAAAGCCCCCCCTTTGGCTTCAAGGTGATTTTTCTCTTTGTATGCTTGTTTCTGGGGCATGAAAGAGTCACAAGGTTTAGCAACATTTCAGCTTTCCTTTCCTTCAGTGGTTGTGAAGTGTTTGCTTGCCTTCCTGTCTTGGCCAAAGAGTTATTGCACAGGAGCCTCTGGTGCAAAACTCTTTTTCCTGATGGCTTGACATGAAGAGCTGCCTCACAGGTGGCTCCCTGTGCTGATCTGCCCTGTCTGTGTGCTTCTCTTGTGTGGACAAGTTGACCTAACCCATGCCTGCTCCCATGCTTGGCTTCTCTTCTGCAGATGTGGTCTCTAGTTTTTCCCCTTGTCTTTCTGTACTTGCCATTTCCCTTTTTGTGTCTGGCTAGGAAACCAAAGATCTCTGAGAGACCTTCTCCTTCACCAGAGGGAGTAGAATAAATGGTCTTGGTTGGTGTTCCAGCTGTCATTCATTTTACACATGGTTGGCTTGCCCCTGAAATTGGTTGGGATTTTCTTCCCCTGCTTGGAAAGAGGGAAGGAAGGGAATGCTCAGTGTCTCTGATTTGTAGGGGAACATGGGGGCTGAGTGCATCATTTCTAACCAAAATATGGGTGAGAGATGAGGGCCAAGAAATGGTCAGCTAAAGTGACCTGCATCCGTCTGAGGTCCCTGGACAAAAGTCATATCTTTGTCTTCTTTGTCCCCTTCAGCTCACGGACAGAACTGAGTCGCTGAACCGCTCCATACAGAAAAGGTAATTCTGGGCTGGCCTCAGGGCAAGGCAGGTCCCTTGCTGCAAAGGGAGATGGTCAGCAGGTCCTGCTGTGGGGAAGGGCAGGAGCCACAGGCTGCCTGTGCCTCACAAAGTCCTCCCTTCTGCCTGAGGCACTGGGGGAACACCTTAATCCTCCTCTCTGTTCTGCAGCAACAGCATAAAGAAGAGTCAGCCTCCTCTCCCGGTGTCCAAGATTGATGACAGGCTGGAGCAGTACACACAGGCTATTGAGGTGGGTTGCTGTGTTGTCTCTGCCCCCACCCTCCCAGGAGCCCTCTTTGCTGGCGCTGCTCCCCCACCATGCCTCTCAGCCTTACCATCTGTGAGATGACAACTGAGTTGTGGGAGTTCCTTTGGGTGGGAGCACTCCTTGCTCCTGTCTGTGTGTCCCTCCACAGCATAAAGTAGGTTTCTGTGGCAAGCTGTCCTGTGCTTGTTTTTTTGTGCTCTCTGCTTAAAGAGTGGGAGTATCTGACAGGAACTAGTAGGACTCTACAAGTCTCCTTTTACACCCCCTTATCTCCAAGGATAAAAATAATCAAGAGGCGCACTCTGATGGCAAACTGTCTCCATTGATTTTCCAGACCTCCACAAAGGCTCCGAAACCTGTCCGGCAGCCCTCTCTTGACCTTCCCACCACCAGCATGATGGTAGCCAGCACAAAAAGCCTCTGGGAGACTGGGGAGGTCACAGCCCAATCTGCTGTGAAGCCCTCAGCCTGTAAGGTACAGCCCTTGGGGGACTTGCCTTGCTTGTGCCAGGGGCAGGGACTGGTCCCTGGGCACAGTGTGCATTGTCCTTGTTTATCCTCTTGGTGCATCTTGTTTGTGGGGCTTCCAGACTCTAAACACATCGATATTAGAGGCCTTCCATCATGTTGTAAGGCTTTGCACCTTGGAGATTCAATTTTTCTGACAGGGTCCCCAACTGTTCCTTGGTGGTACCTGCAGGAAAATCTCTGTGCTGCTGGTTGAAGCTCTGATTTGAGATGGGAATAAAATCAGCTGCTGGGGAGAATGCACGTGTCTCCTACAGGGGCTGGGGCTGAGCTCCAATTGTCAAGCATGACCTTGCATCTAGTACCAAGGTGATAAATCTTGTAAACTTGGAAAATGCAGAGAGCATTACGTAGTGCTCTCAGTGATTTCACTTTCTGGCTGTTGTGGGTGAGGCTGGTTCTGTAATATGTTGGTTGCAAGTCTGTTTATGGGAGCAGAATTCCTTTTGGTAGAGAAGCCTTGATGTTTACATGTCCTAAATAGTTAACAAACTTAAGAAAATAAACATCTTGGAGCTAATTCAGACTCTTGTGGAAGAGTGGTAGGAAAACATAGGGTACACTGGGAACAGGAAGACATTTTCACAGTCATGGGTTTTAGCAGCAGCTGTTTTAGGTCAGATGTGATATTATAAATAAAAAAAGGAGGTCAGATGTGTGGGTTGGAAATGGATGTGAACAAAGACACGTTCACAGCATTAGCAGTGAAGGGTAATGAAAGCATCATTTTCTCAGGATATTGTGGCTGGAGACATCGTGAGTAAAAGAAGCCTTTGGGAACAGAAGGGGAATCCCAAACCTGAGAGCAGTGTCAGGGTGAGTTGGTGTCTGTGAGTGTGACAGCGCTTGCTCTGCTGAAGAAGAACAGAGCTGGTGGCTGGGCTGGCAGTATTGAGAAGATGATGTTCTGTAGGGACAAGGGCTACCTGTATCTGTCAATGCCATTGCATGCTTAAGAGCTCTTCCTAGCAGTGAATTGCTGTTGGTTCAGCTCTAGTGAAAATGGGGGCAAAAATTCTTTTATATCCAGTAATTCTGAAAGGTCTCTTGAATAGCATGTTGTTCTCAGCCCATGAGCTGGGAGTCACAGCCTTCTAGGTTCAAATGGAGCTGCAAATTTGAGCAGTTTTGCTCTTGTTATGCTTTTTGGTGCTGAGAGTAAACAAAACGTGCAAAACTAAGTGAACCTGAACCTAAGACAGTATCACTTGCAGATGGATCTGGGTTTTTGTGGGAATGTTTGTGGAAATGTCTTCTAAAATGCAGCAAGCAGCTACTGCTCAGACTGTCTAGGCTGGGAGAGGAAGATCAAAGTATCTTGTCAGTTCCTGTGCTGAAATTGCCAGTACCTGGTAAATACCCCAGTCTCTTATCATGGATAAAACAACCCTGTCTTGGGGGTCTGGGCTCTTAGATGAGCCCTCCCTCACAATGCCTGCGTTGCATTTACTTTCCTATTGCATATCCTGTTCTTGTTATGTTGCCTCATGCTTACAGAAGGTGGTGATGGATCTGTGCAGAGTTTGTGTGAAGGGGGCAGGAAGGCAGTACAGAATGGGCTGTCTGAGCCCTCTGGGATTAAAGGCACCTGTATCATGTGCTCCTCTGGCTTCAATTACTTGATTCTTGACTGCCTATTTAGCAGAGAAAAATGCTGACTTTGGCTCTTCCTTTCTCTCCTGTTCAGTCCACTCCTTCTGGCAAGAAGTACAAATTTGTTGCAACAGGCCATGGCCAGTACAAGAAGGTGTTGATAGACGATGCTGCAGAGCAATAGCATGTCTGGAGAACTCATTAACCAGGTAGGTGGGATATGGCTCTGCTCTGTGTAACAACCTCCTGGGCTGCTCTGGCAGCATGCTGGGGTTGTTTCTGCCAGCAGCACGTGGGGTGAGTTGGAAGGTGCTCTATGGGAGCAGCTGGAGCCTGGCTTCTGGGCCTGACTGTCTGGGCTGGAACAGAGTGGGTACACAGCAGGGATTTGTTTTGGTCTCTGCCTTTCTGATGCTGCTGCATACCTCTGTTAGTTTAATCTGCAGGGCAAGTCCCCTAGCTACTGCTGTGTGGGTGAAGATGTGTTTGCCTTTGCTAGTTCAAAGGAATGGTCTCTATCTGCTCTCTTTCCTTATGCTCTGTGAAGTTGCAAGGAGTAGAGATGGAGATCATTCTGGCTGAGCATATGGGGGCTGGTGCACTTCTGAAATTCAAGTGTTTCTGGGGTTTAATTCTCAGATTTACTGAATTAATCAGGGAGAAAACTTTTAATGACTTAAGTAACCTCTTGGAACCAGTCTATAATAAGGCTGTAGCAGGAAGGATGTGAACATCTGCTGTGCTGGGTAGACCAACAGAGCAGAAAGGACTGTTCTCTGGTGTGCAGCAAGGGCAAGGCAGAGCTGGGTTGCTGTCTCTGTGCTCTCTTGAAATGGCCTTTGGCTCTCATGTTCTTATTGTGTTCAGGCTCATAGATATCCTGGTGTTATCTTGAGTGGATGATAGTAGAGGGCTGTGGCAATAAGGAGGAATGGTGTAGAGGGAGGTGATAACTGGTTGGATCCAACTGGGCAGCATCTGGCACAATGAGTGGAGAGGAAGTTGAGGGTGAAAACAAGCTCATTCTCTCTTTTTTTTTTCTCTACTATAAAAAAGAAGCTTTATTTCATTGCCAAGGTTAAAATAGCTCTGCCTGCTACAAAACACCTTTTGTTTCTGAATTCTTCTGGGGCTTGTGTTCCTTCTTTCCCCTCCCTCCCACACTTAAGGAGCTGGCTTCTGAGTGTTGCATTTTGTTTTTTAGGCTTGTTTTTTTCCTTTTGTAGTGGCCATTTAGAGGACATGGCCTTTTGAATGCTGCTTTGAGATGGGCAGCAGTACAAGCCCAAGACTGCCTGAAGCTCTGTTTTTAGTCCACAGAACTTCCATCCTCAAATTCCTTCTTTGCTGGTGACTTTGAGAATCCTATTATAAGGTCTCCCCTTTGATCAGTCTCCTCTTTCTCCTGATGTCTGTTTCAGTGCAGCAGGTGGAACCTACTGAGCTTCAGTTCTCTGCAGCAAACAGGTTTTGCTGGGTTGTCAGCAGATTTTGTTTGCCCCACCTGGGTTTCTCTGAGCAGCTCAAATGAAAGTGCCCTTGGCTCTGGTCTTTGTCCAGCAGCCTTTCTTGAAAGGCAAGGCACTGTCACAGGATGTCCCCTAGGACCCACCCAGTGCTCCAAACACCCATGGCACAACACTCTTGCTCTCTAGGTTTATTCATATGGAAGTATTGGGATTTTTCCTACTGTGAATAGCCGAATGGCTGTGATAGCTGAAGGAGCTTGGCTTGTTTCTGTTCTTAGCTGTCTGTTTTGTATGCTCTGAGCTCCCTGGGGAGCTGCTCCCCAGCTCCTCTGCACCCCCTTGAACTATGTTCATCCTTTTTCCCTATCACAGTCATGACCTTTTTGCTCCCAAACCCTTCTGGCTCCCCCGTCACTTGCTTTACACGACCTTAGCAGCTTTCTCCTTCCCTCTCTTCCTGGGCTGCAGGACCTCACTGCAGGCTATGGAACAGGAGTTTTTCTGTAGGTGTCAGTTTGGGCATTTAGCAACTGCCTGATGCCATTTGGCATTGAGAAATAGGCAAATTCTGTGCCCAGTAGCATTCCTCTTCCTCAGCACAGCAGCTCAGGCTGGAACACACCACTCACTTCCAGTGAGCAGCCGTTGGTAGAAATCCGTTGCCTACAGGGATTTGTTCTCCCATCTGTGGAACCCTTGTGTCAGGGTCTGTCTCTCTGCAGGGCTTGCCATGCTTGCTGTGTGCCTCTGCCCTTTATGGGGTAAAAGGGCTAAACCATGCACCCAGAGCTGCCTTCCTCTGTCTCCTTCCTTCTGCTTGTGGGAGTTGCTCTCCCCAGTGGCATTTCCCCATCCTTCATCCATGTGCAGTGGGGCTGGGGTGTGAATGCAGCCTGACTGGAGGCCCAGCAGATGCAAAACCTAAGCCTCAGGTGAGAGGTGTTGGTTTGCTCTGGGTGGTTGTCCTTGGTGCAGGACAAAAGCTGTCTTAAAGCACATGTGCTTCTTAAACCACCTTCACTTAGTCTCCCAAATGTAATTGATGTTGGCTGCTCTGCTTCATGCCAGTATTGTGGCTCTTGTGCATCCAGACCTTTGTGCAGAGGCATCCATCTGGCTGTGCTGCAGTAAGGTGCCATTTATCACTCTCTGGTAAGGCTGCCTTTATCTGCTTTATGTGTTTTATGCTGCACTCTTTAAATTTTTATGGCTGTGCTGCTGCATGGATGTTTTCTGTAGCTTTCTTCTCTGTAGCCTTCTCTTGCAGCAATGTTAAATTATCCTGCAGAGGCTTTCCTAGGAATCAATTGTGATTATTGCACATTTCCAACCTCTTGTTACCTTTTTCTTTGAAAACTGGAGGTCTGAAGAAATCCCCACCTTAGATAACTGGGTTATTCTTCCTACTTGCTTTTTGCCCTTTGAGTAGGGAATGGGTTACAGAATAGAGATAAGACTGGTAAAGTGTAAACTGAAGAGAAGGTTTACTAAGTGAACTGCTCTTATAGGATCACTGCAAAATAGGAAGACTTCAAAAAAGGCAAAAGGGACTATTTGTTTCTGTCTGCTTGCAGTTTGGCCTGAGCAACTGTTGGCCAGTTCCATACCCTCTGCGCATGTAAAAGGAAACTCTGTACACAGCTCTTTATATTCTATTTGGGCTAAACATAGCAATCCTATATTAGCTGTGTAGGAACACCCCAGCATGTGGCCAAGTCCCTTGTGAAACAGAAATAACCAATCTCCCAGCTTTCATGCTCGCAAGCCTGCTGGCAGTGGAGTTGCAAAGGGCAATACTGGAAGGCCTAGTTGTCTCTGTGGGTGGGCAGAGTTGGGGATTTTCCTTTAAATGCCCTTTTTTCAGGACATCAGGGACACGCAGATGTGCAACTGTCATGATGTTCACTGTGAAAATGAGACTACATGTGGTTAGCAGAGCCCCTCAGAAGCCAGCACCTTGTTAAATACAGAGTTGGATACCCACATGTAAAGCAGGGTCTTTTTGGTTATAGTGGAAACATCACCCATCAGCTGTTGTGGAGAAAACATGGTAAAATACATAACAGAACTTGATTATTGAAACAGAATTATTCTTCTGTGCATTGTTATTTAGTAGACTGGCCTAGGAGGCTGTCGTCCGTGCCTTGGGTGAAAGGATGAGTTTCCATTTTGCTCTCAGCAAATGGGCATGGGATACGCTTTCAGTGGCGGAGTTAGAGGCTATATGTATCTTCTTTGAGTTTGGTGTCTAAGACACTCCCTAGAGACATGGAGCGACCCAGATTCCTTCATTTCAGGTGCAACTGCTGCTGTTCCTAGGATCAATCTCTTAGATAAATGCAACAAAAAACTCAGATTCCATTATCCTACTCTAAACTGGTCTTTTTCTATAGGCAGCTTGTCCTCTTCACTGTGTGCCTTCACTCTGTTACTGCCTCCAGTGATTGTTGTTGACTCTTCTTAAAACAAACATGTTTGTTTTCCTGTCATCTGTGGATGTGGTAGTTATGCATTTGAGCTTTTGAGAGTAACCCTTAAACCTGCAGCATGGTGCTGCTGGCTTGGAGGGATTTTATTTAATTTGCTTTTTTCCTTACACTTGGCTCCACTGGGCTTGGTCAGAGGTTGTTGCACCTCCAGAGGTGTGGAGCAGCCTGGTGTCAGTGCACAGACCATCCTGATGCTGTTCTGTTGAAGCTCTTGGTGTGCTCCTCAGCCCCTTTGGGCCGGAAGCGGCTCACCTCAAACACGGTGCTGATCTTTGTCATGGGCTTGGCTGCCAGCTCCTTCAGCTTCCGCGCGTCAAAACGCGGCTTGTGCAGGAGGATGGGCAGGCGGCGGGGAAGAAAGACGCTTTCTTCCTTCTGCGGCTTCTTCTCTTCTGCTTGCTGCTTCTTCTCCTTGCCGAGTGCCACCTGGTATAAAATGGCGTCCCACATTCTCATGGCTTTTGATTTAACCAGCGTGCAGTCTTGCTTGATGACTGCTTGAGCAGTGTCTGCTTTATTCCCTTCCTCCTGTCCCAGCTTTTCTGGCTTGGACTCTGGGAAGCTGGTTGCTTCTGGCTGCACCATCAAGTGCTTCTTGAGGCGATGCCAGCCACTGGCACTGGTTCCAGGAGCTCTTGGTACTTCTCCTGATGATGGTCCTGGCTCAGCCCTGGGGGGACAGCTGGTATTGGGTAAGCTGGGAGTCATCTGGGCTTCAGTGATGTGTTCTGCCTTGGTGTCTGTGGGGGTGGACCCGGTACCATCAGCTTGTGCTGGAGTTGCTGTTGCTGGGTGTGCTTGCCTCCAAGGAGCACTGGATGTTGATGGTTCTGGGATGTCTTTGTCTTGCTCTGGTAGTTCAGGGGCTGCCTTGCACTCAGTGTCACTTCCATGCATTGTAGGCTTATTGGTGAGGGCATCAGAGGTGCTGGGCTTCTCAGTAGGAACAGGCTTGGAATCCTGATCAGGAGGCTCTGTCTCTGCAGCAGGAACGAGGGGAGGTTTTGGCAAAGGGGGAGCTGCCTTGTTGTCCTTAAGTGAGGTGGGTGTCTGCTCTGGAAGTGGTTCAGAGCTGCTTGTTTGAGGTGCTGGGGAAGTAGGCCTTTTGTCTTCATGGCTGACAGTTCCTTGGCTCGGGTTTGGTGTGGGAGTCTTAGCCGTGGGTGGCTTGACACTGTGGAAATAAGTGTTCACCTTGGTGACATAGGTAACCTCTGGTACCCTTTCTTTGCTGGCTGTACTGGGAGGAGGCTTGGGGAAAACAGATACTGAAGGGTCAGATGGGGAGGGAAGGTGGCCGCCCATGCCTTCAGGCTGCTGGTGAGTCTCAGGGGCTTCTGGCCTCTGTAGCAGGGGCATGGCTGAGGATGCTGTGAGCTTGACGTGCTCAGCGATGCGCCGCTGCTCGGTGACCTTCAGTGTGAAGGGCTTCCCCTTTCGGAACGGGGAGGGGGCGCGGTGGCCCATGGGCCTGATGGAGAGCTGGGTGGGCAGGGGGGCAGAGGGGGCTGCTGGGGCCTC
>NW_005054313.1:0-16111 GCF_000277835.1 Geospiza fortis
TAGCAGAGGCTGGAGATGCCATTGCTCCCCAGTAGCAGACAGAGATGTAATTGTGCCTGTGCATTGGCTGCTTGGGGGGTAAAAACTGCCCTGCAGCTTTTTCAGTAAAGAATTGCAAGAATTATTATCCTTTTCCCTTTCTAAAGTAAAAGCAGGCAGCAGTGATGCTGCATGAGTAAAAGATGGGAGCTCTTGCTGGAAAGCAGAGCTCAAGCAGTCAGGACAGCTGCTCTGCAGAAAAAGCCTCCATGATACACAGAAGCAATTTTTGCTACATTCAATTTTGTGTGGAAGATGCTGAAATACTATAACAATCATAGCAGTAAAACACCCTAATCTAGATAATACAGATTAAGAGCATCCTGTAATATCATTGCAGCCAAGCAGAAAATCTCTGTATTGCTTTGTAAAATGAGTTGGATCCATATCATGGGGACATTTGTCATGGTTTTGAAAGGCAGCGCTTGAGTCCAAGAGAACAGAGCTTTAAAAACTGGGTGAATTAGTGCCAAATTCATTTATATGAGATTAACAAATGGGATTTGTTTTAATCAGGCTTGTGGTGGGTTGTGGACTGTGTGGCACACATAGAAGAATTTACATGTACTTCTCTTTGGGGTATGAGAGGGATATTAGGTTGAACACTTTTGTTTGTGTTTCCTTCCTACTTCTGCAGGTGACAGTGAAAGTGAGGGAGAGGAAGAGGATGAAAAAGACTGGGATAATGAGGATGTGGAGAGTAAAGAGGAAGTAGGTATACAAGCCACAGTTCCCATAATTATCTGCATACTAAAATAAAAAATATTATTGTCTATTTTGAGACCCTGAAAGACTATCTGAGCAGAGAATGTAGATGTGCTTGTGGTCCCATGTGAACACATGGATAATGGGAGGATACTTGAGAAAAGGCAAGGAGAGTGCACTGACTTTCACTAAAAAGTGCCCTGCATTTATTCTATTCATTTTCATGCTTGTCACCCAGGGTGGAGGGGGTTTGGGGACTCCTGTGCTCCTGCACAGACACTGCCCAGAATCACATCCACAGTCAGGGATAAATGGTGGATCTTTGATCCGCTAGGCATATGCCAGGGAAATGGCACTTAGGGGAAAATTGATTTATCATTTAGGAAAGGCTAACCCTCTCTTTATTCCCATATCAGAGCATATTTGGGCTGTGCAGCTACCCTGAGGAAAAGGCTAGTTCTTTTAAGCCACAGCTGGTGCATTTGAACCTATATTCCTTCTTTATTTGCTGCTGCACACAGACAAATAATACAATGAATTATTCAATACTTCTCTGAATTCTCCCTTAGCACTCTCCCTTCAGTGGCCTAACTGGCAAAAAAAAGAACTTCTACCAGCTGAGGATGAGGGTGCAAACTTTTCTGTTGTGAAAATACAAACTAGCTCATATGCAAATGTGAAGTAGTGGATGCTGCTAATAAGTCTTATCCACATAAAGTGGCTTGGGAAAGCAAATTAAAGAAATGAAGTTGCAAATACGGTCAAATTAGAAATGATTGAGACTTCTGTGAAAGGGAGTTCTCATTACTTGCCCTGTCTTTTTCTCCTCAAATATTAAACTGATGTCACCCAGTAAAAAAAGGAAGTTAACCCCCCCCCACATTATCTGAGTGTCCTAACTTGCCCCTGTCTGGCTGTTTTTATCTGACTATTAGAGCTCGTCAAGATGCTCATTAGGAATAAGGCTCATAGTGGATTTATCTCCTTCTTTAATTAGTTATTCATTCAGTAACAGCTCCTTTATGCTTCTGAACTATTTCATTATTCATAAGGATTTACCAAGTAGATGTAAGCAGTTTTGGGGCTGTCTCTTTTTTTTTTGCCTAAGAGCTTATTCTGCATATGAGTTTTAAATACTGTTTGTCTGGTTTGCTGGTCATATATCTCCTGTAAAAAACCTTGCTAAAGGGAAAGCAAGCAGGGAATGGATAATGAACTTTCAGCTTATCCCCTTTTTTTTTTGTTTAAGATCTTTTGCACAACGTTTGCTGGTATTGATGTGATTTGTAAACATTTTCACAGCTACATAACACATATCCATGCATGCTAGCAACACCAACCAAACTGAAACTTGGCTCTACCCTTCCATCAGGAGCTGTTTAGAGCTCTATGAAAATAAAAATCACCACATCAACCATCTATTCTTTTCCATCCAAAATTTGAAGCTTCTCATGCAATCAGTATGCTCTCAGTGGCAAATCCTTTTCAACTGAGCTCATGTTTCTGGCAGGTCTTCGCTGCCTTTTCATCTCTGCCCAAACAACTCTTCAGACTCTGCTTGGTGACCCAAGATGGCTCAGGGTTTGAAATGCCATGGGCACTGGTGCATTCAGGCAATTTTACTTTTTTTCTTCTTATAACAGCTTTGGAAATTAATCTATTTGTCAGGAGCAAATAATTTCTTTGATGGCATTTGGTGGGACACAGACATGTTGAATTATTTGAGTAATGCTGTAATGTAATGCCCAGTCATCAGTGCCATGTCTCCATCCTTTCCTCTTGCTCCAACTTCTCTTGGTGTGTGTTTGGTTTTTTTTTGGTTTTTTTTTTTTTTTTTTTTTGTTTTTTTTTGTTTTTGTTTTTGTTTTTGTTTTATTTTGGTGTTTTTTGGGTTTTTTGTAATGTAATAGCTTGAACGCTTGACACAGTTTGACTTTGGTTCTCACCTCTGATATGGGTGAGGCTGCACATTAATGCACAGCAGCCTTTGACTGTGAAAGTTTCAGACACTGTTTTTATCCTCAATTCACTGATGGTTGAGATCATCTCATGGGGCAGGTGTAATACACGTGCTTTTCTAATTCTGCTTTTGTAGGATTGTGACTTGGAGACAGATGTGAATAAATTGAGGTCAAGGCCAGCGCTTGACCGGCCAGAACAAGAACTTGAAAAATATGAAGCTCTGTGTGCAGAACTTTTCCAGAATTTTCAGGTATGGTTGTAATGCAGTTTCCTTTATTTGTGAATATTCCAGAATTTAAGAAGTACTTGAAAGGGAGCATTGACAAGTAATAGCTAGACAAGGCTATTTCAAAAGTGAACCTGTAACTTTTACAAGGACTAGAAAGCCAAAGATTATGACTTTTTGCAGTAGTTCATTGGTGTGAATCATGAGTGAAAAAGGAATGATGTTTGATGCACATTTGTCTGGCTGTAGATTAAGTAAGCACTGTTGAATCAATTGCCACATGAGAAATCTGTCAGATAATTTGTATTCTTGCTGGCAATTTCAACAGCAATATCAAAATCAGAATGAGATGTGAAAAGTAAATACTGTCAACTAGTGGTTTGAAGGAAGAGGAGATTGCACTGCCGCTGAATGAAATGAACAGTTCAAATAATTTTTTTCTAGTGATGCTTGGGACAAAAAAAAAAAAAAAGGAATATTGCATTTATTACAAGTTTTGGAATTTAGGAGACCTGAAAACCCTGTTTTAAATATGAATCTGAAAAAGATCTCTGGGTTAATGTATCTCCTGTACACAGAATATTGTGATACTGATTGCGACCATTAGTAGACAGATGGGATTAAATCATACCCCTGCATGAAGATGGGGGTGGAATTTAGCATGACAGATTGGCCACCTTTACCCTCCTGTAACATTTATAATTTTAAAAAAATGCCATGCAAAATATCTTCCTTTCTTTGTTTGAATGATTGGTTTTGTTGAGTCATCTGGGCAAATCATCTCCAATCAGATCCTTTTGGTTTCTGAGGATTTCTGTTGAAACAGTTTTGTGGATAGAGAAATGCTGGCAGGTGGTCCATGCACTGATTTTGCTCTGGCTGTTTTATTGGTTGAGTACAGTTTTGGGAGATGTGTAAATATTTCCTCTTTTCCCCCTTGAAAGCTTTCCTCTGGAAGGAGGCACAATCTGTCTGTAGTTTCTTTTAATTTCTTCTGCTTTTTAAATTTAAAGGAGCTTGAATTTGAGTCTGAGGAAAAGAAGAGCTTGGAGGACAGGACTGAGAGTCTTCCCTCTGCTCCTTCTCATTTCATTCCAAGTGCTACTTCTGTGAAGCATCCAAACTGCAGATGGAGAAACCAAAGTGTCACAGAGATGGGACCAGATCCAGGAGAACAGGATTTCAAAGTCCCATTGCAGAGCTGGAGAAAGAAGGAGGAATGCATATGGGATAAGAATGATGAAAACAGAGACATTGCTGAAAAAGCCCAGGATAAAGACTTCTGTGAGGAGGAAGATCCAGCCAGGAGTCATGTGTTTGCTTTGTGCTCTCTCCTAAAAGATGCCGCTTGGTACAAAAAAGTGTTTTACCCTCATTGTGAGGCCTCGATCAATCCTAGTCCTGAAGGGAGGCTGGAGAGCTCCGATATGGTTAGAAACCTTCTGGAGAAACACCAAGGAGATATCCCATTCCACAGCCCTTGCTTCTATGCAGCCAGGGCCAAATGTGTGAAGTCCATCCCAGGCTACAGAGAGCTGGCATTCCCGGATTTCTGGGGTCACCAGCCACCTCCTTACAGCAAGCCCGTGCTGGAGCGCAAGCATGGGCTCCAAAGGTGATGGTGCTTTAATGGGGTGGCCAAGTTGAGAGTTCTTGGGCTCAAAACTGGCTTATGTAGATTCTGACTCTAACAGCTCTGAATGCCTTAGGAAATTATTGAACAAATTTTTTGCTACCCAATTACATGCCTCAATTGATTGATAAATTCATCAGTAATGGGAAGCTTAGATGGGAATCAAAGCTGTGTTGTGAATCTATGACCTTGTTAGAACACAAATGAGAACAAGTCCATTTTAGAGATGGAGAAGCCTCTGTGTCCTTGTGAGATATATTTTTACCTTCAATCTTATTCTTTATTCAGCCACTTTAGTGCTTGCATTGTTAGTCCCACCTGATTCTTTCAGGGAAAATCCTATCTGTCCTTTCAGAAAAGATCTCTCAATATTTAGGTGCTCAGGTGAGTGGGAAGCTGTGTTTTGAAGATGTGCTGGGAGAGATAGCTCTTAATTACAGTTTTTTGGCTTGACATAGGCCTATGTACATTGGCCTTGTATTTCTTTTTAGTGGTATAGGGGATTATTAGCAGGCAGCAAAGATGGTGGGTTCTATGCTAAAATTCAGAGTTGATCAACTAATGGCATTTGTTAAGACTACTGATTTCTGACTGCTAGGAGAATGATTCTTTCTGCAATAAATATATGAGCTAGAAATCTTGTTTAGAGGGAAAATTACCATCTTGTTGCACTGTTGCTCTAAAAGCTCTGCTTTTATGGCTACAACAGCATGTGTAACTGTATGGTTGAAGTGGGACTAATCATATCATGCTTCAAGGCATAACATGATTGCTGCGAAGGTTAGGAAGAAAATCTGGTATTCCACATTTGATCATCTTCAGGGATCAGAGAAGCTCTGTTTAATAATAAGTAGAAATCATCTTGACTTATAGTCAATATTCACTATGAGTCAGACTAGTAGGTTTGTAAGTAATGGCAGATATTTCCTTACAGGGTAAGACTGGCTGCTTGGGGGTTGGCATTGACTGGGAAGAACTGAGGGTAAATCAAATTTGTCACAATCCAGTAGTGAATAAATATTCTCCCAGAATTAGCCATTTAACCCAAAAGGCAACTTGTAATGAGGAGGGAGCAGAAGTGTTCTCACGATGGGAAAAAAAAAAGTTCACCTGGAATTAGCACATGGAAATCCTTTCCAATTCTTAAAAAGAATTTCCCAAGACTCTTTCTAGAAGAATACTCTATATCAATATTTCTCACACTGTCGCTACAGTTTTCTGATGTGCTGCTTTCTTTTTCCCAGAGACAAAGTCCTTGATGATGTTCGCCGCCTAATCCAGCCGGGGGATGTGATAGGAAGAACTGTGTTTGATTTAGATGATCCCAGGTGGGTCCCTTAAATTGAGTGCTGCAACCAGGGGCACTATCAGTGCTGTCACTGAGCTCAGTTTACTTGATCAGCTCTGATAAAGGCAAAGTAGCAGGAGGTAAAGGCCTAACAGAGAAAATATCCAGGAGGGGTAGATTGTTTCTAGGTGACTCCAGGGAAGGAATTTGTTGTGGAAGCCACTGGAGCAGGAAATCATCAGAACTTTTAGACAGAACAAGAAAATCCATACGGCAAAGGGACTGTGGGTTGTCCCTGGATCTGTCTGCATTGCATGTAGTGATTTGGAACAGAGGTGAAGACTGGTGCTGGGAACTGTACTGACAATTCATCTTCTCCACCCCTGTGGCAGAATTTCCCATGGAGTGTCTGCACAGCCAGTGCCACAGGCTGTAGATGTACCCTGTTTCATGAGTGTGACACTCACACAGCACTTTAAAAACACCCCTCAAACATCTGGCCGTGTGAAAGCTTGAACCAGTCAACTCTGGTCTGTGAGAAGGTGTAACACTGGGCAGTTGAGAGTGTCCCAAATTTGAAGGAATTGCATTCAGAGGAAGGATAGATGACTTGGAGAACATTCTTTGGAGCAGAAAAGAGGTGAGAGTTTGAGGTAGGAGAAAGTTATGAAGTTGCTTAGGATTAATTTAAGGGATTCTAAGCAGTAGGAAAAAGAAACTCTATAGATAAAGGAAGAGTAAATATAGAATAATTGTATAAAGCTGCCTTCTGCAATTAATGAAATAATAGGAATAGTCCAGTGGGAGAGTAACTGGAATAAAGAAAGCAAACATGGACAGTGACAAAAGAGAGTATTGGGAAAATGAAAGATGTGATTTAGAATTATTAAGCAAGAGTAGAGAGAAAAGCTGCATTGGACAGGAAGGTTATGGATTTTCTCACCTTCTTCTCCTTCCCAAGTTCTTGCTTATTAAAAAGTTATTAAAGCAAATTTTAGCATATAGAAGGTGCTGGAGAAGGCTTATCTTTGAAGCAATCTACAGGCATCCTTGCTTTGCTTTCCAGCAGTCTCTCAAGCCCAGCTGCTCCAGGCTGTCTGACGTTTTTCTCCAAGTTTGAGTCGGGAAACCTTCGGAAGGCGATCCAAGTGCGTGAGTAAGTACCCCTGCACAGAGGTGTCCCAGTGTGGGATGGTGGCCTTCTCCTGGCTTTGCAAAGGGTCAGCCAGGGAAGCAGCTTAGATGATGTGAAGCTTATTATGCCTTCTAACACCTGGATGTCACGGAAGGAACGTGATTAAGAAAACAGAGCTCAAAATGTTTTGACTATTATAGTGTGAGTATTTAATGGTGTTTGATGGTGATGCTCACAAAATATCAATCAATTTGACTGCATTGCCTGCTGTCAACATGTTCAGCAGCAGACAGGGGGTGTTCATGGCCACTGCTTTTATTATTTTCCTTCACAGGTTTGAGTATGACCTAATTATGAATGCAGATGTGAACAGCAGCCAGCACCACCAGTGGTTCTACTTCGAGGTCCGTGACATGAAGTCAGCAGTTCCCTATCGCTTCAACATCATCAACTGTGAGAAGCTCAACAGCCAGTTTAATTATGGTATGAGCCTTTGGGGAATTGGGGCAGCCTTCTCTTCACAACAATATCTTTTTAGTGCTATAAGGGTTTCAAACTCTCTGTGTCTATAAATATAAGGGAGACTGTAAATTCAACCTGCCCTGAAGTCCACTGAAAAAGTCACTTTAGATTTGTCAAGGAACCTTTGTCTATCCTCAGGAGGACCGAGGAGGAAACTGAATATTGAGACCTGGGAGAGGATTTGTGGGGGGAAATAAACATCACTGTTGTGTTTATAGACCAGAGCTGAAGAAGAATGGCACTAGGGCTGGGAGAGCTGGGGGGGGAAAGACAATCTGTTGGAACTGAATGAGCAGCATAGGATTCAAAAGTACTTCTAAGATTTAAATAAATGTGATAATCCTCAAACAAACATTCACGATTCTTTGGTTTTATCTAGTAAGACATCTTTGGACCTACCGAAATTTCTGTTAATATTAATGATGATAAAAAATTCTGTTCCTTGCTGTCCTTGAGCTCCTGCCATGGTTCAGGAGGAAGGCAGAATTGTTCAGAAACAGGCTGGGCAAATCCCATCTTTCAATGCCTGTTTTAGAAAGAAATTATTTCTTGTGCAAGGAGACTGTGGATTGAATTCTTAGCTGGCATGGGCTGGGGGTTTTCTTGGTTTGTTTCCATGGAGCTCTGTTAATTTACACCAGCTCAAGACGTGGCTCAGAATGTTTAATAAGTCCATAATATTAGACTTTGCATTCCTCTGAAGCCCTGTGGCTACAGCCTCTAGCATCACCAGGACGACTCTCTGAGGATCAATGTACCTATAACAAACAGCCTGAGGAGCTGGGGTCACTTGTGTGTGTGAAACTGGCTGGATGAGTGCCATGATAAATTAAAAGGCATTTACTCTTTAACCCAAAGGGCTGAAGTTCAAGTATTCATACAGACCCCAATTGAATTTTTTTGGTCATCTTATACTGCTTACCTGAATTATCAGACCATTCAGTGTGGTGTGTGTGGTAGGAGCCTGAAAATGAAGGATGTTGATGTCCTATTTTAAACCACAATGCAATTGTTGATGTAGCCCCCAGTCCCTTCACTCTTGTAGCCAGCGATTCAGGCTGTTATTGGTGGAAGTTTGACATCAGCTAGTTCGGCTGTTGTCAGCATTTATAATCTAATTTTGTGTACCTGAAACTGCACATGACTCACATGTTCAAGCATGCAATGAATAATATATTTGGAAGAGAAATGTGAAAATACCATCTGGAGTAAGGAGGGAGGCTAAGCCATGGCTTGCTTTTGGATGGCTTGTTTGTGGGGTTGGCTATCAGCAATTCCTCTGTGGGTTCCTTCTGCTGCTCTGAGCAGGCAGTGAATCTCCAGCTTTTCTGGCTTGGCTGAGCAAGGCTCACTACTCCTTCCAGCACATGCAGAGCATTTGCACAGAGCAGTGGCAAGAGAT
This sequence comes from Geospiza fortis, assembly GCF_000277835.1. Taxonomy (NCBI): domain Eukaryota; kingdom Metazoa; phylum Chordata; class Aves; order Passeriformes; family Thraupidae; genus Geospiza; species Geospiza fortis. Next base: position 8,913 of record NW_005054313.1, read on the forward strand.
GCTGTTTATTTGTCACATTCCCTCTGCACCTTCCTGGGCTAATGCCCACACTCTGAGACAAAAAGCCTGCAGTTGTGATGTAGTGCCAAAGTGCCCTGGGTGGCAATTCTTTGCTGCTCCTGGTTACTTGTCTGGTTTGATTTTTCCCATTTGCTCTAGGTTAGATGGCACTGTGTGACTTTCAAATCAGCAGGAAGGATTTTTAATGAAATGGTTGTGGCCAGGAGCAGAGTGAGACAGGAGGCACAACCTCCACCTCTCTCCTTCCCCCTCTTTCACTAACTTACTCTGCCATGGGAGATTTAATCAGAACCCTGATTTCAGTTTGTTTTCTAAAACTGAACATTTCCGCAGGGGAAGTAAAAAGGAAAAACTGATTTTTAAATTTTTTTTTCCATTAGAATGAGATGGCAGACTAGTAGCAGCCATTGCTGTGAGACAGTTTAGTGTGTGAGTCCTTTGGACTCAGAAGGGCAGGAGCTGGCATTCAGGATATCAAGAGCCCTGCAGACACTGAGCCTCACATCACTTCCCTGCTCACCTGGACAGGCCTGTGTCTCTCAAAATTTGTGGTGACCATGTCCTGGTACCAAATACAGAATTGCTTCTTGTACATAACTCACAGCACTGGTTCAGAAAACAGCATTATAAAGTCTGCTCCTGGCTGTGGTGAGTTAGTGCTGCCCCATAGCACAGCCCAAGGGGAGCTGGAAAAGCATTGCTGATGATACTTCTGGGCTCCAACAGTGCTGGGGAGTTTAACAGAGAAACCCAAAGGAGGAAGGGAGCTGAATAGCTGTTAATGGAAATGTGTCATCAGTATTAATGATTTTCAAGCATCACCTCCCCCCAGCACAAGAACAGCCAAGAGGAGGCTCGGGGGGCAACTTATCAACATGCAAAAATACTTGGGAGGGCATTTTTCTCTTTTTTTAAATGTTCTCTCACAGAAGTGGTGCCAGCATCATTGCTGGGCTCAGCTGTGGCTGTGCTGGGTCCACTGGAGCTGCTGACAGGAGCCTCCCCTGCAGCCCCTGGCCAGGGATGCACTGTGCAGAGAGCTCTGCTGGGGAGGGCAGCATCCTCACCCTGCCCTAAAGAGCAGGCAGGTGTGTGCAGCCAAGGAAATTGATACAAATCTCCCTGCAGGTAGGCTGGCTTCATGGAGCTGTGAGTAATGGACGTGAAGCTCAGATCAGAGAAAGCCTTACCCCTCAGGTCATGAGATGGTAATATTTTGGAGGTCAGGAAGAGGTCATGCTCTGGGGTAATGCAGAACAAAGATGGGTGCTATTGTTATCAGCATTTATGATGCTTAGGTGTTATTTAGCACTAATAGTGAGTTTAAAACCTTGTAGTTTTGCTTGCTGATTTTGGAAGGCAGGGTTCTGGATCCACCACAGATCTCTGATGCTACGGTAGGATTAAGAGTTCAATAATAGTGCAGCCAAGCATAAAATATTGGACTAACCAAATTACTGATCTTGTTGATGCCTTGATTCATATTATTTTCTTTCCCTTCCTCTGTTTATAAACAAAATGGTTTGCAAAGACCAGAAGAATAATTTATTTTTTAATAAACTCCATTCAGCTCATTTCTTCTGGAGGGACTTTTTGTACAGACATGGCTGTCTGAGAACAACACACAGGGCTTTGGGAATGTATTTACTCTGCATAAACTATCAGCAGAGAGAGCACAGAAAAAATAATGATGCTTCTTCTTTAGCCTTTTCCTTCCCACTCCTGTGTTTTCCAGCCAGGGGCGTCACATCACCTGAACCTGTGCTGTTTTCTGCAGGCATGCAGCTGGTCATGTACTCAGTGAGGGAAGCTCTCCAGGGCAGGCCTCGCTGGACTCGGGCAGGCCAGGAGATCTGCTACTACAAGTAAGTGCACCTTTGGTGGATCATTTGTGCCTTCCTTTTGGTGGATCATTTGTGCTTTCCTTTCTCTACTGTTTGGCTCCTTATGCCATCAGCCTCTTGCCACCTGTGCCCCCTGTTTCAGATGTCTGTAGGTTGGTGCTGGCTCAATGTGTTGCGTGCTTCCACCCTCAGACAACAGCCACAAGCGGGATTTGCTATTAGATGCCAGGAGATGTGCAGAATTCCCTTGCCCAGAAGGAAAGGTGAAGTAGTGTAGTTGTTTTTTCCCCAGGCTGGGAAGAGAAGAGCTGGATGGGATCGTTGTTTTTCTGTTGCATACTCAGACTTGTGTAAGAGATACAGGAGCTGAGGAGCCAAAGAATGGGTTGAACATACAACAGTCAGGAATCGTGACAAGCTCAGTGCTGATATTTGGGCAAGTTGCCTGTTTCAGGCTGCTTTTGCAGTGTGCCAGAGCCTCAGAAGTTGTCCCAATTTCTGTTGGAATTTTTTTTTCAGGGGAGGGCATTATCACAGATTATCCTCTCTCAGCCTAGCATCTGCCTACAGCAATTTGAGTAGCTATTTTATTTTGTTTCAAGTACTTTTTGCTGACCTTCATGCACCCGACCTTAATCTTTTCTACCTTAAGAGCTCGCATATGTGGTTCAGTGGTTTTCCTTTACATGCCTGTAATCTCTGGCTTCTCTGAGCATGGGCAGATTTTTCATGCTGGATACCATTGCAGTGGCTTCCCATATCATTAGCAAGGCAGCTATTGTGCAGTGATTAAACAGCAGCTGACTTCCAAGATTAAGCCATGATTGTGCAATTAAGCCTGTAATCAGATTCTTGTTCAGAATATATGAGAGAATTGTTTTATTGATTTGGAATATTCTTTGTTTTCTAGCTGTACACTGAATTATATGTCAACATAATCATCTAGGATAAGTACTTGTTGTCTCCCATTTATTGTGTGTTCCTGGTTCTCACATATTTTTGTACACACAAGAATGTGCATGTGCACACATAAATACATTTTCACCTCTACCGAAACTTTAATGTTTTTCTTTCAGTGACTATAAAAGAGATTCTCAGTCATCAGAAGTTGTAGGAGGGAGGGAATGTGAAACTAGTGTGGTTTGGGCTGCTTAGGCCTTGTCTCAGAAGAGAAGGATTGCTATAGTGATGTCGCACTGCCAGTGTTTTGGGGAAAGAGCTCACTTCAGTTCCTTTCACTCTGCTCACAGGTATCCTAAGGTGAGGCTGCATATTTTGAAAGGAATCTCATCCAATTTTATTTTTTTTACCAGGAGTTATTAATAAACATGGGAAAATAGTGATACACTTTCAAAAATACAGAGGAACCCAGACATGCTTTTGACAGCAGGGCCTTTACGGGGAGACACCTCTGAGCTGAAGGACAGGGGGAGGAAAAGCTCGTTGGTGAGATGTCTGTGTGAAGCAGGTTGGCTGATTTTTGGCATTCATCTTCCCTGTGGATGGGGTAGTTTACTCATAAAGATGAATGTTGTGGCACAGCTGTGTCACTGTGTTCCTTTCTCATAGGTCTCACAAGAGTTTTTATGTTGTGGGGAATATTAGCAGAGCTCTTGTCAGAAAATAGCTGAGTGACACTTCTGCTCTATTTTATTGTCTCTCTGTGAAGTGACAGGATACACCCATGATAAACAGTTGCAGTTACAATAAGATCGTCTAATTCTCTTGCTGTCTTGGCAGCTTTTGTGCACTGAATAATATTCCTTTCTGGCAAATTATTTAAGGAATAATGGCAGCTGAGTGCTGAATTGGTGACAATGTGCTTGTGCCTTGGGTTTCATGGCTCATTCTAAGCATATTATCTAACATCCAGCTTTTTCAGACAGTAGTCAGGTCAGATAGTTAGGAGGTACATGGAATGTTTTGTTCTCACATCAGCACTAAAAACTTGGCTGTTTAGTGATCGCAACAATGTCAGAATTAGGTCTTCTCTTTTCAGCATCTTTATAATCACATTAGATGAAATAAACATCATAACACGAGCAGGTCACTTCTCTGCTCTAATGGTGTCTGTGAGAGGGTGAGATATCAGCCTCTCTCTGAGAGCACCTGGCCTTTGCAATGTGACTGAACACCTCAATGGCACAATGGCTGGGGGAATATTCTACTTCAGCTGGGATTCTGCCTGAAATATTGACAACAAAAATATCCGATCGTGGATTTGCCCTTTGGAAAGGAAGTTGTGTTGTGCATTTTCTGCTTTCCAATGTGGCAGACCCCAAAATAACAGCCATGCCCAGTAAATTGTTGAATACAGCGTTTTATGGTATGGATCAGGGTGTTACTAAAGTGTCTTGCACTTAAGAACCACACTTAGAGATGTAAAGAAGTCCAGACATGGAAAATGAGGACACCAAACTCCAGGTGGGAAGTATTTTGGACCAAGGGAATACATCAACAGATTAGAAGAGAGAAACATTTTACTTTCTATTTGAACTCAGTTTTGAAGTGGCCCAGAAGTCTGGGATATTGATACTTTCTTTGGTGATTTTCGTCTAAGCTGAAAATGCCATCATCTAACAGTACTAAAACAGTAATTAAGTACTAAAATACATTTAGTATTTTACAATACTAAACGCTGCAGATAGGAAGCCTAAAGATCAGATGGCTAACAGATATTGTTCCTAAATCACTTGGTGCTTTTGAATTTCTCAGTTACAGCCCAGCTCCTTTCCTGCCTGCATCTTTGTCCAAGCTGCTTCATCTGCCTGTTACCCCTCCTACAAAGGGTGGAAAATTAGAGTCACTTATCTACCCAAAGAATGGAATAGATAAATGAGGAAGCATGTTTTAATCAGATAGTGTTTGCAAAGTTTTTTTTTTTTAAGCTCAAAAATTATCTTGCAGAGTAAGAGATAAGTAGTATTATAATTATTATTAATTAACTCTTCACTGCTATGCTGGAAATACAATACTTGCGCATTTTTTTCTGAAGGAGAGCAGCAAACAAAGTGATTTCACTACTATAAAGTGACTGAAAGGCACAGTAGGTACAACTTACGTGTTCATTGAGAAGACTACACTTGGGTCTCTTTTTATTTTCTCTCTAATAACCAGTGTGTTGGCTTCTAGAAAGCATGAGAGACTTTCAACATGTTTTTGAAAGAGAAGACAAATAAGGTAGTGGGGACCAGATGTTGCCAGAGTCCTTTATTCCTTTCCTTTTCCTTGCTTGTTACTTTAGGCTCCATGCTGATATGGTAGGGTGTTGTGATGAAAAAGTGGTGAGGAACTAAAAAGCATCAATCTGGTGGAGGAAAAAGGAAGCAATAGAGTTATTTTGGCTTGACAGCAGTAGGAGGAGAGGGAGGCACAGAGGAAAAATGTTATTTTTTTAGGTTTCTTTCAAAAATATTCAGAGCTACTGCTTTGTATGATGGATTGTGAGGAGACCAGATTATACACAGTAAAAGTACATGATCATTTACACTGCTTACACACAGGGGTTTTTCTTTTCAGTGCAAGACTGAAGACTATTGAAGCCAAAGCCACCTGTAAGCTTGCTGTTACTGCCAGATAGCTTGCTATGGATTGAAGCAGGCGTCAAGAAGTGGTGCAAAAGTCTGGAAATGTCTTTTCTGGGTGGGTAGTTGGGTGGAACAGCAGAGATGCTGGGGACAAGGATGAAATGTGCTGCTGAGCACTGCTGTGAGAGCATCCCTGCCCTGGGGCTCGTGTCTGAGCAGGCAGGAGTGAGCAGCACTGAACTGACAGTGTGGCATCAAGGTCAGAGGTGTCTCTTGCTGCAAAACCCCTGGGTTGAAGTGGCTGTTTTAGGTAGGAGAGGGCATTTGTCTGACTTGTCTGCAGAATTACAGACTACAGAGGGAGAAGCCTTTATTTTGGAGTGTTAGGGACAGGTGGGAATAATGTCTGTGTCAAATATTTAGGCAGTATCTGCCTGCAAAGACCTTCTTCCTCCCACACCTCTAACTACAAAGGTCAACTTGGAGGGGAGGACTTGGAAGAATTCAACAGTTTTGTGACCACACTCTATGAATAAGGTGATCTAACCTATACTCAGTGGCACTGAGTATAATAGAGGCCATGGAGGTAGGTGAGCATTTTCCTTCTGCACCATGCAGGAAATGGCTCTTAATTATCCTTCATTGTCAAAATTACCAGGAACTATATTAAATGTCATTATTCTGACTTCAAAAAGACACCAGACTTTAACCCTTGATCCAGTGAAATACATATATAAATGCTAAGTTCATATTTCTATATTTGTGGGTTTATTGATTTTTTCCCCCTTTTAGTCTTTGTCCAATATTAAGGTGCTTTATTTTCAAAAGAAATGTTGGGGTAAAGGGTTCAGCTGAGAATAAAATCATAGGCTTTTCAGGTTGCCATTGTGACTCAGTGTTCCTGCACTATCTATTGATCCATTTGGTATCATTCACCCCACATGTTCTTAACTATTGAATTCAAGTGAAAACCTAGCAGCATTGTATTGTCTCTCCCTTATGAAAAAGAGCTGATTATTTTGGAGAATTTGACAAGAATAATTATCTTTTCTCTCCACCCCTTTGAATAAAAATGAACAGCAGCAAAATAAACTAGTATTGTAAAATTCAGGAGTTGAAATTGCATCTTTTGGTTGCCTCTTCTATTTTGCATTTTAATGCAACATTGATGATAACATTTGTCAAAGAAACCTCACAGTCCTTCAGAATCAGAAGGTTTGGCAACAGCATAATTGGTGCAATGTGGGAAAAATATTGTTTGAAATGTACTTATGGATGCAATTTGCTCTGAGGCTTCTCCCTAAAGTGCATGATTTGTCACTTCATCTCTGCTGAAAGAAAACTTTCCTACTCAGCCTGAAGTCATCTCTTCATCAGAGTGAGTCTCCTGCAAGAGACCAGCTCCTGACAGCAGACTGAGGAGCTTGTTACAAGATTTGCAGTTTTGCTGAAGGCAGTGTCAGGGATCTGTGTGCTCTCTTAGACCGTGTCAGTGCTGACCAGCCTCACCCAGAGCTCTGCTGAAGTGAGGCTGCAGCTCAGTCCCTGCTGTGTCCCTGCTTTGCTGCACATCCTCATCTGGATCCTGACCTGTGAAGGGACCTGATGGCTGGACCCAGACCTGCCTCACCACCACAACCTTGTCTGATGATCTGAACCTGGGGTTGAGCTCCTCTGCTGTCCCCAGGCATGCCCTGATCAGGTGCTGTGGGAGATGATCCTGCCCCAAGAGTTCTCTGCTCTTCTGGCTTCCATGTCAAGCTCAGCTCCCTATTTTTAGGGAGCAGCTAGACCTCACTGTTCCCTG
>NW_005054313.1:16425-17319 GCF_000277835.1 Geospiza fortis
CCTGCCTCTCTGAGCAAGATAATGTGAATATCTGAAGAAATACAGCAATTTTAGCTGAATGCACAGTTTAAACATGTCTGGACTCTGCTATATGAGCTACTGTTAGCTGACTGCTTCTTTATTTGCATCTTAACAAAATGAAGCATTAATGGATTTTATTTTCCTAGGAGAGTGCTCCCATCCCTCAGCAGCACATGACTGGCAGTGACCTGCACTGCCATGTGAAGTTCTGCCTCCCAACTCCCTACTGGGCTTTGTGTCCTGTTGTGTGGATGCTTCTCTGAATGCTTTTTTTTTCCCATGGCTGCTTCAAACGCACATCTAGAAGTGAAAGGCATTTACTTTCCTCTTCTTTTTCTCCTTGCAGAAACCACTACCGCTGCAGGAGTGCAGCTGCAGGAGGAGGTGTGAGGAGAAGGTTCTACTACACCCTCACCTTCAGCATCAAGTTCCCTCACAAAGATGATGTCTGCTACCTGGCCTACCACTACCCCTACACCTACTCCACAATGATGGTAATGCTGACATGTCCACCTAGATAAGATAATGGTTGGAGCTGCTTGGCTATGTGCAGATTTTGAGATGACACAGAGGATTGATTTCACACCTCCTCATCCATGGGAGTGCTCAGAGTCAGGTTGGATGGGGCTTTGAGCAACCTGGTCCAGGGGAATGGCAGAGGGGTTGGAATGAGATGATCCTTAAGGTCCCTTCCCACTGAAACCATTCTGTGATCATTGGTGTCATTGCCTTGTTTTGTCAGCTGTAAAGCCCAGAATGCTGCAGGAGAAAAGAAATTTCTCTGTAGGACAAGCTGAGCACAAACCATCAGTGCTTACACCAGTCATAACACAGACCAAAGGTGTCTCCACTCACTTGGGGCAGCAGGATCCT
>NW_005054313.1:17339-41381 GCF_000277835.1 Geospiza fortis
GCTGAAGGGCTGGGAAGCAGAGGGGCTAAACCTAATGACAGCTCAGATGTGCTGCCTGCTCCTCCTCCTGGCACAGGGTAGCAGCAGAGCTGCACCCAGCATTACCAGGCTGCTGGACCCCATCTGACACTTTGCCAGCTCTTTCCTTGGTGCCAGCTGGAGTGTCAGTAGGAATTTGTGACACTCCCACCAGTGCTGTCAGTACAGAAACTAAAAGAATACACCTCCATGGCATAAATTTATGAGTGATACCAAGTTTTTTTTCTGGGCACAGGTTTGTTTTCCACAGTCTCTTCTGTGCAAAGGGGTGCATGGTAAGGGAATTTTCTGGGAAATGCATCCAATGTGCTTCCTCTATAATTGATGTAGGGGAGATAGGATGAAAGAAGTGAAATGAATAGTTCTGGGAGTAGCTTTGCTTTGATGCTAAAGATGAGAATAATGCTACTGCAAATGAAACCACACAGTTCCAGTACATCAGTTTCCCTCCCTTCTCACTTCAGTTTCCATTGTCAACACTTTTTGGGCAATACATGCTGGTGTGGGCTGGTGGAGTTTGAGGTCACTGTGTTTTTTTATAATGATATCAGTTTGTCATAAGCAGATTTTGGATGCTGTGCTTTCCAGGGGACAGTGTTCTCCCCCAGGACTCACTGTGCTGCCTGACACACCAGCAGACTTAGGCTTGGATTGATTCCCACTCAAGAAAGCCTCTTGTCAACTCTTTTGCATCCCATTATAGACATTCAAAGAAACTGCTTCCAATATCCGGGGGAAGGCCAGCCCAGCCTTCAGTCCAAAACACGTCTGTCAGCTCACTTCTCATCAGTTCCTCACCAGTTACTCCTAAAGTTCCGAGGGGAAGAGTGTGTGCTCCAGGGTGGGATCTGACCTTTAGCCCTGAAGGCACAAATATCTACAGTCTGCAGAGTAAAAAAGAGATGCAATACTGAAGAATTGGTTGGACCTATTCACCACCACACATTTCACATAAATGCAGTGCTTCATCATTATTTTACTGTTATTGATTTCTATCTTTCGCTGGCACAAAGCAAGAGAGACTTGGAGAGTTTGTGTGCTCTGGGAATGACTGAATATCTCACCTGCTCCTGAATGAATAGAATAGAGATGAAAAAGATGTTATTCCTAGGCTTCCAGGACCAGGTCTTTAAGTATTTCACTGTCTCTTCAAATAAAATGCTCATTGAAGTTAAAGGGAATTTTGCCCCAGGAAAAGTTTAAATGAACTTGGACACAATAAGGACCATAAAGTTTGGTAAATGGGAATTATGGGTGGAAAAGGCTGATAGATTGTCATGTCCAGCTCTAGCTAAAGCAAAATCACTACTTCTAATAATTCTGAAAGGCTTCTTTGCTTGGGCTAATTTAAAATGTCAAGTGATGCACTATACACATCTCCATTTTACTTTTATTTCCACAGTAAATAAACTAAATCAGGTTTGTGCATCAGTAGATTGCATTTTAAAGCATTTGTCCACTGGTGAAATATGTTGGTTTTACATATCAATAATAAATTAAAACTGATTATGAACCCAAGGGCTCAATTAAAGACATAGTGCTTTGGGGAAGAAGATAAACTTGTATATGGAGTTAGTAATTTGAAAATGTTTTAAAATATCATATATATTTAATGGTTATAGGCATATTTGCAGGAAATATTGCAGAATCCTATTTGAACTGGATGCACTCTGCAGTTCATTACTTCTTGTCCATTAGTAATTACATTTCTTTTATGAACAGTAATTTATCTATTTTTACATCACAGTATTAATTGTTTTGATATCTAGCTGAAATCTCTGTGGTAGCTATACCCAATTAAGTTTCACTGGGTACCAGGAACATAAGTAAATGATGATATTGAGTTCTCTGTATCTATGTGAGACTGTTAAATGCATTTAATAATTGAATTTACTTTATAGAGCTGTATTTTAATTGTTTTATAACATAGCTGACTGTAAATTTCAGTTCTGCGTTTACATGGCTCTATTTGAATGCTGAGAAAGCAGTCTGAAACACGGTGAGCTCCAATATTTGATAAACAGGGACATGGTGTCCCATAAATGTAGATTAAAATTGAACCCTGACTCCTAGAGACAAACCCTCACCCTGTGTGGGTCACTCAGTGAAATGAAATGTTTCAATTTTTGTTAGGACAAGTGTGCTCACTGCACCTATTCCTACCAACTGGGAGACAACTGGTGCTGCCCAGCACTCAGCACCAGCCCACAGGGGCAGTGCTCACCCTCCTCAGCTGCACTGCAGACAGACAAACAGAACCACACTTCATCTGCTGTGTGGGTGACAAGTGGCTCCGTGTCTAATGAGCCGATCGGAATTTGTTCCAAAAAGTCTTTCTGCTAAGCTGCCAGTTCTTTTCCTCAAATTTCTCAAGAAGCTGTTGGTCTTTAGAATTATTTAAAGCTGTCATAAACTTTGGGGGGTGGGGAGAAAATCTCCCTTTTTTAAAATAACTTCTTGGAAAGACACTCTTCAAATTTCCCACTACTGATTGTACAAAATGTTGTTTCGATAGAAACTTTTTGGCTGCCTCTGATATGGAGTTGTCACTGAGTTTCACTGGCATGTGCTTGACAGCTAGGCAATCAATTCTGTAAATGTTCAAAAGTGGTGAGTTTTCTCACATTCCTACAAAACCCTTATTAAAATATAAAGAGTAAATGCTTCTCTTTTGGATTTCATGCATGCATAGAAATTTCATTATGCTAACAAAAGCACCTAGGAACTGTTCAGGCAAAATCATAGGATAGTTTGGGCTGGAAGGGACATTTAAAGTTCATCTGGTCCAACCTCTCTGCAATAAAAAGGGACATCCTCAAGTAGATAATGATATAAGAATAAATATTCTGTGCAGCTTCAGTGAACTGCGATGCATTGTGAATGGCTTGTGCGTATTTGTGGGATGTAAAAGGTGCTGATATTAACTGGCAAAAGAGAGCAGCTGGGAAGTTAGCAAGATATGAAATTAGTATCAAAAATAATATACAGCTACTGGAATAAAATCAGGTTTTATAGACTGTGAACTTCTTTATAAATCTGCTTCCTTGCTTCTTTTTCAGTCCCATCTTGATATCCTGGAACAAAATAGGAACCCTAAGAAGGTTTACTGGAGGCAGCAGACACTCTGCCAGACTCTAGGAGGAAATCCATGCCCACTGCTCACAATCACTGCCATGCCTGAGTCCAAAAACAGAGATCACCTGGAGCAGTTCTGTAAGTAGCCCAATGAAGCATTAACAAAAGATGCTGGTGAATTGTGCTCATGTCAGCAGTGACAGTAACAACCTCTTTTGTGAAAATGCTGATTTTCTTGTCTTTCTCATTTTGGAAAAAGGAATATAAATATGAGGAATAGCCAATTATGATGCTCTTTAAAAATTACAGGTTTGCATGGAAGAGGGAGGAGAACCGATACAATTTTGTACTTCTAATTTCTCTTCAATGATGTAAAACATTTGAAAAGTTCAAAATAAAATACTTCCTAGAGCAAAAAAAATTGTGAAATAACTAATTCAACAAGATTTTAAAAATATTTTATGTTTTCTACTAAAATTGTTATGTATTTTGAAGTCTTAAATTTGAAAAAAACCAAACAACCCCAAAACAAGATAACTCATTCCAAGCTGGACCAGCAATTGAAGTCTTCTGGTGAAATTCCAGTTCCTGCAGTGTGCCCAGTAGATCCATCTGGACACAATATATCTCTTTGCATTATGTCTGAGACCATACTGATTATGTTCTGTTTAATAGTAAATATTATAATTGCCATTTTATATCTAGAGCTGATTATTTCTCATTGTGAGAGCCAAAGATTTAGACTTTCAGTGGCCCTGACGAACAAGATTAAGATTTGCATGTTTCTGTAACTCAACAGCAAATGATTAAGATTTTGATTAGCATCACATTAGGTTAGCTTTGATTTTAGAGCCTAAATCATTAACTACTTATATGTAGGTTGATTTTTTTTTTCTGAAAGCAGAAACAAGGTGTACAATGATTTTTATTTTTTTTCTTATCTCTTCAAACATAACACAGGTTGACACCTTTGAGGCTTGTGGATATTTAAATTGTCTTAAGATCTTTTTAGATGTCAACTGAATACTTTTCATTACCTCACTTAAGTACTAGGCTAGAAGATTCCAAAGGGATTCTGTGACATGAACCACAGTTCTCATTGCAGACTTCTTCTACACTAAAAGGGACTTGAAATATGAGAGTTGGTGAAAGTTATTGCTATCTTTTTTGGTCCAGTTTTAGAGCAGAGCGACTGCAGCTATGCTGACATTACAGTATAATCATCCCCAGCTCTTACCTTTTTACTGTAATAACTTGATTACAAATTCAGCTTTTATCCTGGATTAGCAAATTTATATCATGAACATGCTCTTCTTGCTTGAAATACTAAAGAAAAATAGCCAAGTACAGGCTACATGGGGAATTTATAATCTGCATGCACAGCTTTAATTGGAGCTGTCCATGCCTGGCTTGAAGAGAGAATTCCTGCCCTTAAGGCCTTTTTTGACACAGAAAACCAGTGGGTGGCACTTGGGGAGGGGGAGGTTGGTTACCTAAAGCAGCCTTTGGCACATGGCAGTGATCACCTGGTCAGAAGTTATTTGCTGACATCTCATGGCTGAAGGTCTCAAGGGGGCAACTGAAAGTAAGGTGGAATATTTTATTTGAGGATTGGAGCCAGCTGGAAGAGGCATGCAGTGAACAAGATCTTCTGCCCAAGTGAGAAGCCCTTTCCAATGGTGGTAAAAAGCAAAAACTGAGCTAACATCTGGGTTTATCTAAGCAAGGGCTTGGAGTGAGTCAGTCACATGAGGAGGTAATATCCTAAACATTGGACTTTTGCTCTTTTGGTTTTGGTTTTGAAAGGACTTTCTGAAAGGAGTGTTTTGTGATAGGAAAGCAAAAAAAAAAAAATCAAGAAAGTATTGAGATATAAATGTGACCATGTTGGGAGGCATGGCCATTTTCTGGAGCACTGTACTCTCAGAGTATATTGGATTCCTTCCTGCAGTGTTAGAAGAGAGCCTGGCAGGTTTTCAAAGGTTGTTAACCTGTCTATATAGACAAGGCTTGGCTTGCTTATTCAGCCCAGGTTTGCTGAAAGATTCATAAGGCATCTATGAATAATTTGGACAGATACTTTTTCCAAATGCTTCAGTCTGTTTAATATACTGCACCTAGGTTCAAATCCCAATTATGTGGCTTAAGTTCTCTATTTTCAATAGAAATAAATATCTCATGCCTTGTGGTAGTACCTGAAGCCAGTGGGAGCTTGTAGTTCTCCCTGAAATGCCATGAAACCCTGTGCCACTAAACCCTTGCTCTGAAGCCTTGCACAACAATAAGATTGCAGACTTCCTATCCATGAGCCCATGGAATTCAATCAGAACATGTAGAAACCCCAGCTGTCCAACTGAAAGAGACTTTTTTCTGGAGGAAAGACATTGTCAAGGCAACACAGTTTCACTCAAGTTTTCAAGACTGGAAAAGTAAACACCAATACTCTTAAGTGATGAAAATATTTATTGTTTTATCAAGTGAAAGAACAGCAAGGCAGCACACCATGTTTTATGCTGTGGGGATGCCTGTGGGCAAATCTGAATAATCATGTATGTGCTTATTTTGTTTGAGTAGCTTGGATAATTATGGCTTTTGGGGATGCACTTAGTCTAATTTGTGCTGCTTTGTGTTGCTTTGATCAGCAGCTACTTCTCAGTTTCCTCATTTTGTATGACATACCCATCTTTCTGTGAAGTGTTTTGGCTGATGGAAGGACCTGTTTGTCAATGTTTTCCATGCTAAAAACATTACTCAAGAGCAACAACTTAGAGCTAAATATGAAGAGACCAAAGGGTGGAGGATTTCCCTGCAATAAATCCCATGGCTTTGTACAGTCTCCATGGGTATTTCAGCTTGAGAAGGAATGTGGAGCTCCAGCACTGGGGAACTTGGCACATAGATAATGAATAAAAATGGACAGCTCTTTTTTTCCTTCTGGTTCGGGCCAATGAAGAGTTTTCATGAGCTATAGTCATTTTGATTTCCTATCGAACTTAGGTTGTCTTTGTTACATGTGTTAATTTGTACCTTGAGAATTTCTTTTCAGCAATGCCAGTGGCACAAATCTCACCAGGACTTTGTAGTTCCTGCACATGGATCATACTGAAATAGTCTAAATTTTTCTCAAGTATAGACATGTAGGGATAAGGAAACATCAGATAAAGAGGCACAGGGTGGGTGAGGAGCACTGGGAAGGCAGCAGGATCAGTCTGGTAGCAGTGCAGTGGGAAGGAGTTATTTTTTGTTGGAAGTGCCCAGGGAGAGTGAGGACATGGCATCCTCTGTGTCAGCTGTGTTTTAATTCCCTTCCTCAACTCTTTCAGATTGCTCTTGTCAGGCTTTTGATTAATGTGGTCCTAGGATGGTTAAATTTGTCTGAGTTAAATTTATTAACGTGCACCTTGTTAATAGGAAGTACAAGCCATGCTGCAGGGAAGAAAAATGGGCTACTTCTCTCCTTCATTATGCCTTGTTTGTGTGAGGCTTTGATATTCACTTTAGGCTCCTTTTGCCTTCCACTCTTCATATCTGCCCTTTATATGATGGTGGTGTACTGAATAATTTTTATTAAATGTTCAGTTCTGAAATTGATATGAAGACAGAAAGAAGTGAGGTGGGAACTCTTTGGCTTCCTGTACTTTTACTCTGGTTCATGCAACCACTCAGTTACAATCACACAATCTCCACTCAGACTTGATCCATGTCTGAAGGTACCTGGGCTGGTCAGTGGTTCCTGCTGGGCTTTGCAGCTCCATAGACTTGAACAAATAGAGACTGAGAGCATCTATTTTGTTTTTTGTGGTTGCTTTTTAACTTTAAACTTGCCCTTCCTGCCATCAGATGGAGAAGACTCAGCATCCAGCTAGTACAGATTTCTTTAATACCCATTCTAAGTGCAATATTCTCCATGGTCTTGTAATAAAGGTGAAATTATTCTGACTTTATTTCTGGCTATGTTAGGTCTGCCTGATGAGAGTTAAAGCGACTTTTGAAGGGAGAGCAATTCTCAGTGTCTTTCAGAGCATTCTCAAATGAATGCAGAAACAAAAAGCTTCCAAATCTTGGTGCCAGCTCCTTGCTTGATGAATTAATAGGTGTTTGCAGAGCTCTGATTTTCTTGTTTGCCACACACACAGAGCCCAGTGAAGGCAGTGTTAGCAGCATGTATGTGTACTCAGTAATAGTTTGCAAACTCTTAATTCACAGTATTATTTATGCATGTGTGCAGTGTGTAACTCCACTAAACTCCCTGGCAGACAGCTGAGTAGACCCTGCAAGCAGTAGGATACTGTTGTGACAGAGCAAATGGACAGATTAACCCTTCAAAGAAGTGTAAGGAAAATATCTAAACACTGACACACAGGCAATGATAAAATTGTATTCTCGTTAAGAAATAAAGGACACTGATATGTTGCTAATGTTAACAGAGTGGTGGAATTTAAACCACCAAAAGCAAAATTATAGGTCAGAAAAGAACAGTGTACACTCTACATTGCTGAGTGTTTTTCAGGAGGGTTTCCTAGCTATACCCTGGCTTGGGGTGGGTTTGCTCTCACCTCTAGCCAGAGGAGGGAAGGGGCAGGACACCTCTGAGATGTGATGTAGTGTTGGTGCCATTCTGGTTAGTGCTAACACAGAGTAATGACTCAAACAGTCCCAAAGGAATTGCACAAGTCTCTTCATGGCTGGTTGTACTGGTGTCATCCCCATTAATAATAGTGATTATTCAGTGTGTTATGTGTGTTCCAGAGTCAACACACCTAATGAGTATTCTTTTAGCCATGGGTAGCATTACAGATCTGAATTTTGTGGTTTAAAGTTAACCCAAATTGTCCCAGATAATTAGCAGCAGAGGTGAGGGAAATTAAACAAAAATGATGCTAGCAAATGCATTTACATCTGTAATATCTGTCATTTTGAGTCACTCTTCTGTCATCATATGTCCTCTTTATGCATGGGTGAGGAAACCATTATGAATACTGTCAAAAAGAGATAATGATACCTGCTTATCTTAAATGTAGTCGCCTGGGGATTTGAAGCACATTTTTTGTGCAGGCATGTTTCTGAAGAAGGATAGAGTAATGTTTTTGGGATAGATATGGTAGAATGCTCATACCATTGAATCTGCAGATGCTCCTGGAGCTGGAATGAGGGATAAAGTGAGACTAATGAGGTGTTTTCACCTGGTCTCATCTTAAGCCTACAGAATAAAAAAGACACTGTTGCTGGGAAAACTATTCTAACATTTCTCAATTTGCTTGTATAAGCTATTTAGATGGTTGTTTTGCAACTTTGATCTTTTCTTAGGGAGAAACAAGCCCTTTACCTTTAAATATAAATTGCAGCAAAGAGCAATTCCTGAGCAAAGAACAGCAGAGGATGTGAATTGCAGGGGCCACTTATGCAGGATACTGGGAAATAATGATCATGTGGAAAATGTACACAGTTTAATTAAGCACATTGATTAAATCAATATGACTCAAACAGCTTAGTGCTCCAATCAGCTTAATCTCATTAAATGTAATTCAGGCCTCAATAATTGATTAATAATGCATTATAGTTTATGAATTATTGACTCAGAGTTATTATAACTGTGCCTGCTCCCCGTGTGGCAGCCAGTGTTGCACGTTAATTATGAAAGGCTCAAGCTCTCTTGAATAACTTTTTCAAACCTGGAGATGACACATCTCCTAGTGAAGCAGGGACCAAATTAGTTCAACACCTTATTGGAGTCAGTCGGCCCCAAAGGAAGCTGCACTCCTTAAATGAAGCTCTCATCTAATAATGTTAAAATAAGGAGGTAGAACGACCTGCTTTGATTGGTAATGATCTCTTCAGCAGGCAGAAGGGCTGCCTGTAGCAATTCATCTGGAGTGCTAACCTGGCATGGTGCTGGCTGGAAGCAGCTCACACCAGCAAGCACATCTGCTCCTCGCAGTTACTGCGTGTGAAGCTCCCTCCAGCACATGTGCAAACAGCACAGCCACTGCTCATGGACCCTCAGGTCTCACATGTCTGCCAAATGGGGAACAATCCACCTCCCCAGAGCTCTCTGGCTGCTGACTGGTTTCTGTGGGAAGGCCTGATAGGCTTTTATAGTGACAATTCCACAGTGCTAATGTTGTACAAGAAGAAAGAGCTGTTGCTGCTGTTGGTGATAATCTCAGGAGAGAAACCAAGAACTGAAGAAAGCCCCTGCTCCTTGGGGGCTCCCCCATTAGTTGGCATTTTCACCAAATGGGAACAGAAGATGATGTCTCTGACAGACTGTTTTTGTAGCTTTCTAGGTACTTAATGTGGACCAAATTGCAATCTTATGCAGAAAATGTCCACCAGCATAACATTTCCTTCAAGTATTCCATTTACAGACCTGTTCTGCTTTTTCCTTTCATCAGTTCTCTATCTCTTCTCTTTGTTTGTGATTATAGTTAAAAGTGAACAGATTTTACTGTGTATAGAAATTGATTGAGATGATTATGGAACACTGGAGGAAAACATTTTTTCTCTATCCTTGCATCTGCAATAATGAGGTTTGTGTCTTTGTATTCTTTTGATTTGAAGATTTTTCTCCTAATTTGCAGGGCTGCCAGGCAGAGGTGCTGATTTCTGTCTCACTTTGTACCAAACACTTTGTTTTTGGTGACAGGAAGAGTCAGCTGTTGTGAAAACTGTTATCCTGTTTTAATGCAGCAGTGAAGGAAGGCTGAATAAAATTGTCATGTGTTCTACAGTGCTAAATAATTTCAGAATTGAGAATATGGTTTTTTCCACTTGAATAGACAGTTTCTCAAGCTTCTGAAGCCAAAGCAAAGCTGTCCAGTTATGCAACACTGATGGTCTGTGCTGAATTTTTTCTCAAGATTGTCTTTCGATTTCAAACATCTCTTCTACTTTTTCTTTCTGATATCCCAGTCACAACAGCGTTGGCAGCTCCTTGCAAAAAGAGCAGACAAATTTCTGCAAAACTATGCTCCTGTTTGAGTTATCCAGCTAGCTGCCATAAAGATGGAAGCTGGTTGAATGGAATATGAAATTTGTGAGACAGACACATGGTTGTCTGCAGGCTGAGGCCAGTATTTTTCATGATGTATCAAATGCTCTTTGAATCCCAGCGTTTGGTGGAGCCGACGCTGCCAGCACAGCTTTGACACTGTGGTCAGCCTTCTGTGAGCTTGGCAAAATACATATTAATGTATTGGATTCCAGTAGTCAAGGCAGCAAGGAATGGACAGAAAGTACTGAATAAGGATGCTAAAACTGGGCTTTGAAGCATAGACAATCACAGTGTTTTTAGCAAAGAGTAAATATTAGGGTAATCTCTCATTCTGTCCTACCCTCTGCCTAATGCAGCATGATGGCAGAATAAGCACCTTAAATGAGATTATTTGTAGTGTTCTTCATTCAGCTGCCATGTTCTGCATTTTTTAAAATATAAAATTCCTTCTGAAATTTTGATATTTTTTCTAAGCCATCCTCTGCTTAGGGGATAGAGTAGAAAATTCTGTAGCACTTTTTTCAGCACTTGTTCAGCTACCTTTCCTTCTTTGATTTAGAACAGTCTTACTTTTGCCCCAAGAGACTTATAACCTTTGCATGTCCTTTCTAGAGAAGAAATTATCTGATTAAAGGCATAGCTTTCTGGAACAGAAGTTATCAATACCTTCTTGGTTGGTATGGACTTGGGCTTGAACATCAGGAGTTGGACTTGATGATCCTTGTGGGGTCCCTTCCAACCCAAGATATTCTATGATTCTCTCAATAGAGATTAAGGCTGGCAATCCTCCAGATTTCCAAAACATAACAGCCTTTTCTGATACACTAATGAATTAAACATCTTGAAAATCTAAATTAGCATATCTTAGTCATAATTATTTTATTTCTTGATTGGTTTGTCAAGTGCCTCAGAAGGTTCTTCTCACAGGAGTGTGGTACTACTTATATTTTTGCTACAAGGCATTGAAAATTATCAATGAAACTGAAAATGGTTTGGTTGTATGTATTTCTCATATTGCTTTGGAAATTTATAGGCAGCTGCTTGGAATATGCCTGTCTTCCAACACCCCAGGACCAGTTCTCATTGCAGTTGACCTGCAAGTTTCTACAGGAGTGCTAGGTTGCCCAAATTCTTGCCTTAACAGAAGGGCGAAAAATAATCTTTCCTTAGGTGGAAATAGTTAGTGAGAATCCTGCAGGTGTTGTGTTTCCAATGGCCAATCAAGATATTGAAACACAGCCCAGTAGAGCCCCCAGGCAGCTCTTATTCCCAAATGGTGAACAAGCATTAAACTGCTACTGGGTTTCTATTATTAGCTCCAAATTATGGTGTGGCAAAAAACCCTCAAATCAGTGTGTTTCTGTGAGTGGCACATTTCCCATGCCAGGCCATAAATTGTAGTCCTGTGGGGCATGTGCTGAAAGGTCCCTGTGGTACTGTGTAAGTCAGCCAGAGAAGCTTTTGAATTGAGGTAAATCTCTCCTCAATGAGGCAGAGATGGGCTGTGAGAGGCAGGACATAATTTTAGGGTCAGACTTTCACTGGAGATTGAATATTGATAGGAACAATGTGCTTACCAAGGTGGGAAGAGTCAATGCTTGTGCCTCAAGGTAAAAGTCAAGGTCAGGAAGGGGTTCCTTCATCTGGCCACAATATTGCCCAATTGGTCAGATGTCATATTACACAGGGTGGCTGGTTTTGCACAAATCAGAAGGTCTGGAGCACCTGCTGATGGGTAAAGTGGGTTGTCTTGAAGGCAGTTGGGTTTGGACATCTGTGTTAAAGCCGGTATTTCTGGCCAGTAGTGAGGAAGTTGCGGCTAGTGGGGCAGTCTGTGAATCACTTTTGCTCCTTGAATTAAATAAAAGGTCACTAAGAAGTTCCTCAGGTTCAAGCCTTCTGTAAGGTAAGAAATTGTCATTTTCTAGCAGTAGTAATGCGACCAGTTGTTCTCCTTTCTGTTTGGTTGTACCTCCTCATTGATAACTGCTAGACAAGCTGTGATCAGAGAGTTGGGAGCAGGACAGCTGGCAGGTTGGCCTTGTGGAAGAGTAATCTGTGGCTGGAAATCCCAGGGGGTGTAGCACATGTACCAGCTGCTGTCAGACCCACACAACCACTCCTGCCATCTCAGAGAGCAGTTTTTGTTCCTGGTTCAATATTTTTTCCTTTTCTGTTCCAGAAAAGCTGTGCTGGTACACAGATTGAGGTAGATACACATTGCTTTCTGATGCCTGACGATCTTGTGGGAACAAACTATTTTGGATGGCAAGATTGGGCAGAGTTGGCAAAACATGGGGTCTGCCACTCTTCTAGCAAACCATTGCTTTCAGTTTGGGAACTCAGCTCGGGGACAGTTTGTCAAGTCTTGCACAGTTTGTGTTAAAGAACTGCTAGGCTGTGACAGAACCCAGAGTGTGCCCTGCTAACAGGGAACTCTGCTACTCTGAGGTAGGTTTTTCATGCTCTTGTGACTCTTGAATTTCTCACTCTAACAATAGGCTTCAGCTTGCACAGGCAAACCCTTCCTCGACACCCAGAACTAACAGACTGTTGGGAAACAGTGTGGGTGGCGTTATAACTTTCATGTTGCTTTCACCTTTATCCTTCTAAACTGGGAAATTTCTTGGTGCTTTCAAATCTTGGCTGGCTGGTTTGGAGAGACTGTCTACTGCGTCTGACTTGAAAATAGAAAAGTCATTCAGCTGATACCTCAAGGCTTTGAAAACTTTCTGGAAAACAACAATCTAATTTCTGGATTTAATGTTCCAAGCTATGCATTTCTGTCTGATAAAGGCTGACCTAGCTAGCCGTGCATCACAAATGCCTGGAGTTGTTTGGATTGTATGGAACAGCTTTAGTGCATGTTTGCCAGAGCTGCAAGCAGATAGTTTGTTCAGCTACTCTGCCCACATCCATGTGAGGGGCTCCACACTCTTGTGAAATGTAGCAAACACTATTTCTATGTGCTGATCTTAATCAAATGCTATTTCTATGTGCTGATTTTAATATTAATCTATCCAAGAGCATTATTGAGTGAGGAGGCATATTTGCAAAGCATGGCATGCATTTGTTTTTCTCCTGGTTTTGTATCTGGAATTCTGAGCACCTGCTATTTCTAATTCCCACCTGTAAGTTGATTTTGCTGGGAGGGTCTATGCAGATTTCTGCCTGACCTGTTTAACTGAGTCTAATTTCTGTAATTGGAGAATGAGATCCATTCCTGTGTGACTGATGCAGCCAATCTTACCCTAGTAAAATAACCAGCAATATGCTGAAAGTAGTAGTTTGCAGATGCCACAGGCTGCTACTACTTGTTGCCTATAACTGACAGATTCTAGAAACAAGCATTTGTGATTAATGGGTTGCAATTATACAGAAATACTGAAATGAAATGGGGCTAAAAATATGCCATAATGATTTTTAAAAGGCCATTCTGTTAATGAGAGGATTTGTCCATCTCTACATCAAAAAGAAACTTGTTAGCTCTCTGAGCTTGCCCACCTGTTTCTAATGCAGAAATAGAAATAAAAACCAAGTGGGGACAGCTGCTCTGCTCAGACTGCAAATGTGCTGATAAGATCAACGAGCTGACGAGTGACACGGTAGATACTGCAAAGTGCACCAGTGTTCCCAGACAGCTAAACTTGGACTTCTGTATCATTTCAGGGCACTTATTATGTGGCTGTAACACTTAGAAAATTATATCTATCAAATCACCAATGCACTTAGAATTTAATTTGCTCTACCAGTTGTAATTTTTGTGTTTCTTAGCTGTGGGGGGAAAAAGAAAGTAATTTTCCTTGCCACTTGGCAATTCTTTTTATAAGCTTTTACTCTGGTTTTTTTTTCCTTGAATTTGCTTAACAAACTCTTTTGAAAATATTTCTAGCTTAGCCTGATGCTTTGAAATAGTGAGGTTAAATTAAATATGCTGAAGTTTTTATTAAGACATGATGAGGGCAGAGGTGATGAGTAAATGAAGAAGTCAGAATGGGGTTGGAGAAATGTCTTGGCCCACAGATAAGGAAGGACTTCTGGACAACTTAGGAACTTTTTTTTTTTAAATTTTTTAAGAACCAGAGAGATCCACTACAACACTCTATTTTAGTTCCTTATTCTTCCCTTACCACTTTCCTATAATCTTTTTCTTTTCCCCCTAGTCTGAAAACATGACAGGATCATGATGGATAAAGGAATACCATAGCACTCTGCAAATGTGCGCGTGCTTGCTAATTTTGGGAAGGATGGGTGGGTTCTAGAATGAAAATGACAGCTGATCTTGATATAGGACAAATAACATGACTGAGAGAGGGCTCTATTGATTATGTCTAAGTGCACAATTCAATTCATTTTCATAGCTAATGAAAAGAGGAGGAAGTGATTTGAAGTAATGGATTATGTAGAAAATCACTTTTAGGGTGAATGTGGATGGCACAGAACTCTGACTGGAGCTTGGCAAACAGCTGTTGAGCTACCAGCTCTGACTGATTTGTATTTTATCCTTGGGCAACTTACTTGATTTTTCCGTGAATCCTTACCTTCAAAACTTGGAACACACTTGAAACATGTAATCTTCAGTCTATGAAATGCTTCAAGAGAAGATGAGTGAGATGGAATTTATTATCACTGGCATCAGAGTGACTTTGACAGGTCTCCCAGAGGATGTTTAGGTCCCATGGTGAGCACCTAACAGAAGGCTGTAACTAGTGATTGAAGTAGAGATGAAGAAAATAGGTAGATGGATGGGAGGGCAGAAAGTCCTTAAATTCCTTGCTGATCAGGCTGTGCCTGCTGGAAATAAAAATGCAGAGAGGCTTTTATTGTAAAAAATAAGGCTGTAGTGGATAATGTAGCAGAAACTATCTCTGGCTTATTTTTTTTTTCCTTGTGCTTGCTGTGCTGGGGAATTTCTGAAAAAATTTCTGAAAAAAAACTTTTTTTTTTCTTTAAGTCCCTCCTGCCCCTGTAGCCATGTGCAAAAGGTGCAGCCAGAGCTGAGGTCATTCCTTTCCTGTCCTGAGTAGCAGGGGACAGTGCAGGCTGTAACAACATTAGTGTCTTGTCTGCTTTGTTACTTTGCAGTGTTGTAGGTCACCCTCACAACTTGGGAATTGTTTTGTGTGCAGTGGGGAAGTGCATTTAGCAGAGCAGACGTTGAAGGCCATTTTTAAGCTCAGTCCTGTAAATCCTGGCCTCTGGCAGCCCAAGCTGCTTAGCTATGTTTTATGAATCAGGTCATATCGTGCCTGCCACAGCTTCCAGATGCCAAGCTCCTTCTGTGACAGTTCTGTCAAGCATTTTGAAAGGGCACAAAAACAACAGCCAGAGGGTCACCATGAGGCACAACACAACTCGTGGGAATTGTGCTTCAAAAAGAGCTACTGGCCAGAGGCTGAAAGAGCAAGCAAGAGACAGATGAAGGCCTCTGGGCACGTCATTATAGGCTGTGGTGTCCCCATTATCCCTATTCTCCCCATTTTTAGCCATTACTAACTATTGAATGAGCAATAAACATGTAGTGAGGTACTTAAAGTCTCTGTGCTGGCAAAGGTGATGGCCCTGCCAGCTATGGAGAATGCTGTCAATAGACTTAAAACAGCTCATCACTGATGGCTTGCTCCTTAATTTCATATCCTAGAACATACCCTTTAAATCACAACACTCCCAGGATCCTCCTTCTTGCTTATCAAAAGTCTCTCCCACCAGCTGGGGCATCACTTGCCACACAGACACCATGACCTTGTTTTCCAGCCTATCAGAATGTAATGTGAAATTAGGCTCAGCCCTGATAAAATGGATGTTTGCACAAAGGGTAGTACTCCCCATGAGGCCATATAACCTGCCTCAAATGTAATTTAATAAGCAGAAATCAAAATATATCAAATTAAAACATGCAGGTAATGCATGCAAACCCTGAAATGAATTTGGATTATAAGCAGGCAGTGAGACTGAATGGTTGGTTTCTTCATCCATGAGGGAAGCACCCTAAGTAATACAGAGGAAGGAAATAATTCAAGGAGATCCTTTGATTTTGAGAGTTGATGGGAGTGTTAGGTGGCAGGGGAAGGTTATTTTCTGATGTAAGGTGTTTTTCATTAACTGCATATTCTTGCAGTTAGAAAACATCAGTTAGGAGTCTCTTCATATTTTGAAAACAAGGTATTAACATAAGAAGCTTTGTTAGATACAGCAAGAAGATAAATCATCTTTGCAATGCTAGCCATTAGCTTGTCATTACCATGATTTACAGGGATTTTCTTCTATATAAATAAGTGTTTCTTTTAAAAGCACTCAGAGTTTACAGAGCAGGAGATGAAGTGGCTGTGAATGCTCTGGAATATAATGGTTTTGATATGAGTGTTTCTTATGGCATATTGAGAGAGGAGCTCATGCTGTGGATTTTACAGGCTGTATAAAGAGAATCAGCTATAAGTGGAAGGATTCTGGGGCAGGGTGAGTTGGAAAAGTTCAAAGTTCTGCTGTGGAAGTGGTGGGGTGAAAGTGCAGGAAGGCACTGGGATTGGGATCACAGTTACCAGCTTTATGAAGTCAATCTGTGCACTACACATCAGAAATTCAAACTGATTAGGAACTATCAATTGTGCTGTTAAATTATTTGCCTGAAAGAACCTTCTGGAGAATGCTTTTTAAATAAATTTGATATCACTTAGGAAACTATGAAGAACTAAAAGCTCTCCTGTGTGAAAGCTCCCACTTTTGCAGTGATAGATGGAGTGCCAAGGAAGGACATCTCATGTTCCATTTCTGTTTCTTCTGGGGCTGCCAGGACTGTTCTGCAGCCTGGCTCCTTTATTCATGAGAACCTTTTTCTATGCTTTGTAGCAACTTGTAGGGATAAAAAGAACCTTTTTCCTCACCCTAACCCTCCTACCATCTTATTTCCTCGAACAGATGACTCTTCCTGACTTGACACTCTGCTCCCTGCAGTGATTGATGCAGGAAGACATCATCCATTAGCCATCATTTTGCTGGCATCTGAAGGGAAGACCTTACTCACCTGAGACAGGGACTGCTTAGTGTGTCTTTCCACAGACTGTCTGATATTTCTGCATGTTATCTGCTTTATGCAGTGGCAAATTTTGTTCCACCTAGCTTTTTCAACTCTGGGGCTCAGATTGTGCTATGTGAGCCTGATTCCTTCTTCATCTTTAGGATATCTCAGTAGTAGTAGAACTGCTTGGAAAAAATACAGTATGAACTTGGTTGGGAATTTCAGGGCTCATCTCTGCTGTTTCTCCTGGAAAACTTATGTTCTGCTCATGGTCTGGCACACAACACATCGTGCAGTCTAAGAGATGGAACATGGTGCTACTTATGTCATGATACAAGGTCACTGTATGGTGATTTACTCTCTTGATGATCTGACTGAAAGACCTTTTATGTTGACCCCTTTTTTGTGTTCTTTTGCTCAGGTATTTGGGGAGTTCATCTGAGACCTTGCCATGAAGACAAGAATCCTTATTCAAAATTTGGAGACAGTTTAACCTCATTGATCTCTTGTTTGCGGAAAGCAAGAATTTCCTTTGGGATCAGCTCTGGACAGTGCAGTTCCAAGATCTAGGATAGACTTAGCAATAATGTAAAAGTCAATTTAGTGATGCCACAAATGAGGTCAACCTGCAGAAGGTCCTTTAGTGGAAAGCTGTTGACATAGTAAAGTGGTAGAAGGTTTTTTGTAGACTTTCTGTTTATTTCCTCCTTCTTCTGAGCTTTTTATGTGTAAGAAAACACACAATTTAAAATTCTTATAGTTTGCTTACTCCAGGAGAAATACAGAATAATATTATTTTTAAGAAACATTCCCTGCTTGACTGATTCTGGAGCAATGAGCAATAAATATCAAATCAAGTGAAGAACAAGAATTTAATTTTTACCATCAGAAGCAATCTGTGATGCTTTTTATCTCAACAAAAAAAAAAAGATATTTTATCAATTTGACAATGAGAGGCTCTGATTGTACTTTCTTCTAATATATTTTACTACTTTCAAGTCATTCCCTGAGGAAGTCTTCAAGTCAGGGAGAGATGGATCTGTGCCACTTAAAAGCACAACACATATTTAAGAATAAACATTACTTTATGCTGTAGGTGGTAATAGGTGGGTTTTAAATATGTACTGCATAAAGAGTAAAGAGCTTTTTTAAAATAAACTATAGAGTTTGTCTTCTGTAGAGCAGAACAGCTTGAAGTACTACATAACTTAAACTTGTGTTAAACTGTTAAACTTGGCTGTTATTCCCAGTAGTGAAAGAAACACTGGCAGGTCTCCCTTTCTCATGCCCATTTTAGGGCTCACAGGCAGGTTCTAAATTGATCTCAGAACGGACAAAATATTTTTTACCATTTCTTTCATTACTGGATTTCCCAGAAGGAGAAATTAGCAAAACTTGAGCTTCTTAACTGGATCCATTGGAGTTAGCAAAGAAAACGAATTCCTGTTGGGTTATTTCTGTCCCTAGCCACTTCAGGATTGTTGTGTACAAAATGACTTCTTGTGCTCTGGGCAATGCGGTTTTAATGTTAACTTCCACCTCTCCACAGGGGAGACTTTTTAGTGTAACTCTGATGTTCAGTCTAAATGTTCCTTTGTGGAGTTTCATGCCATTAACCCCGGATTCACCCGGCTTTGGCACTCGGAGCAATTCCTCCTGCTCTGGGAGCCATGGCAGTGAAGGGCACGGGGTGTTGTGCTGGGGGTAAGGGCTGTGTCCCCCACAGGCAGGAGATGGGGCTGAGGCATTACTCGCTGGGTGTGAAAGCCATTTATTTATTCCTGCAGTGTGTTCTGGGGGCGTCCCCTCTGCCAGCAGCTCCTGCTCCAGCCTGTCCATCTGCTGCCCTTAAATTCCACACAGAAGCTATTAGTGCCATCCACAGAGCAGGGGACATGGCCACAGGGCAGCTCATGCCTCAGAGTTCACAGCTCAGTGATGCTCTGCCCTGTAGGTGCAAAGGCAGCTTGATCCCTTTAGGGATCAGATACTCAGAAGCCTCTCTGGCAGAGGATCTAGCCAGAAAGAGCAGTTGTTGCTCTTACAGTGTTGAAATGTGCCTTGCAAATGAGAAAGATGAGCTGTGAGTGAGCATTGGGTATGTAGAATGAAATGTAAAAGCAGAGGGTGAAACTATTGCTGGTTCGGAGCTGAAGCCTTATTAAAGTCCTGTCTGTCCTATTTGGGCAAATTCTTTCTAAAGTATCCAATGTCACCAAAATCCCATTAAACTGTCACATAAATTATCAGGGTTTCCTTTTTCCATCACTGTGGATTACCCAGGGAGATATTTTTATGACAATGGAAGTTTTTCAGTCTGCTCCTCCTGCCTGATTTCATTTCAGATGAAATCCTTCTCTCAGAAAAGAGCCCATGGATATCTGCGCTCTGCCTGTTACAGCAGCTGTCCTTCAGGTCTCTGTGCACTCGTCTTCTGCCTTCACCTTCTTTTAGGCATGGGACAGTTTAGGGCAATGCTCTAGTTCTTCTCTCAGTTCAGCTTTTTTGTCTTTGTGCAGAAACCCCAGAAGGTGAAAGTCACATATATGCCTAACTTGAAAATACTGGTTTTTTACTGCTTGCCAGGTCTCAGAAGCCTTGCATCTCTGCAAGACAGTCTACATTTCTCCCATGCTGACTGAAAAACACATGGATTGATGGCCTGGCCATGGCAGTACAAAATACTTGAGTATCTGAAATTGCCTGCTGCCACAGAACAAATTAAAGCCATAATGTGTGTGTTGTAGAAGCAGGGGGTGATAGATCCTTGCCTGCCTTCTGACAGATAATCTGGAGTTCCCTACATCAGCTACCTAGATCATGTGTTAGACCTCATCTTAGTGGTTGCTGCTCGCACCTTTCAAGGCAGAAGCTGAGGAATGGTAATATTAAGGATAATAGAGAGGCTTTGGAGGATCATTACTAATGACAGAAATCCCAGAAATTATATTACTCCAATTTTGAAGTGGCAAGACTGTCACTAAATGAGCAGGTAAGACAGAATTTTCCATAAATAATTCTGTTCTGTATGTGCAAAGAGGCCCTAATGATGTCAAAATACGATGATGAAATATTTCTGAAATTTCTGATTAGCCACTAATTAGTGGCTAATGGTTACCATGGCTTAACATGGCTAACATTAAGTAGTAAGCAGACACCTTGCATCAAAGAGAGCACAGGAGGTGGCAGGGTGGACTGGAATAGTAATTCCAGCAGAACAGAGAGCTAGTTCCAGAGGAATAAGAGGAGCCATGGACGAGTTTCTAAAGGAGCTATTGTGACTTATGTGGCTGTAGGCTCTGCTGGCCCTGTTTTGGGTACTGCAGAGGAGGCACAGGATTTTATGAACAAGGACCCATCAGGAGGGAGGGCCAACACTCAGGCACAGCAGTGAGGGCAGTCAGGTCACCACAGGTTGGCTTAGCTGACAGCAACTTGTGTTTCTTTTTATGCAGCCCAGTCCCAGTGGACAGTGAGGACAAGTGATTGCAATCTTTTTATAGCAGCCTTTTGCAATTTAAAGGTTATTTCTCCTTCCTCTCTGTTCACCTTTTCTTTCTGTGTCTGAAACCCATTTTCTCCAATTTTTCAGCCTAAGACTTCTAAACATTTGATGATTTTCAATGACCTCTTCATTTTTCATCAGTTTTTTTAACCTGTGGTGGGCAGCAGTGGGCACAGCACTGCAGACATTTGCTTTTGCTCACTGTGTTGAGCAGAGGAAAGTAGCAGAGTGTTCCTTGCCTCAGCTGTGACATTGCCTGCTGTGGGTCCCAGGAGAGCTGCCGTTTTTGCAACTGCTTTGCATTACAGTCTCATCTGCTGTAATCCCCTGATCCTTCTCAGCAGTGCTTTTTCCTACCTGTTCCCCGTGTTGGTTTCATGGCCTGGGAATGTGGCTGAGGGGAGCAGAGGTGGATGGCAGCACAGGTGTGGGAGGTGTACCCAGGCAGAGGAATTCCTCTGCCAGC
The DNA here is from genome assembly GCF_000277835.1 of Geospiza fortis. Taxonomy (NCBI): domain Eukaryota; kingdom Metazoa; phylum Chordata; class Aves; order Passeriformes; family Thraupidae; genus Geospiza; species Geospiza fortis. The sequence continues at coordinate 38,434 of NW_005054313.1, forward strand.
CCTGGCAGGAGGTAAATGCAGGTAATTTGCTTGACAGCAGCTTAATAAGGTACCTGCATGTTTCAGTTTTGAAGTCTGATGGTATCTGAGCAGCTCAGGGGGTGTGCAGAGTGACACTGGATATGCCAGTGAATGCTGAGTGGGTGTACCCAGGGCTGGGTGAGACAGTGGCTGGAAATTTCTGCTACACTAATGCAGGTGCACACACTTGGGATGGGATGTTCCTCACCATCTGAGGCAATTTGCAAAGGGTTCCAGTAGGATTTCCACGGGTGTAAGCCCTGAAAATAAGGTTTTGTTGTTCCCCAGCTTTCCCCAAGAGGAATGCTTCGATTTGACCTGGAATTAGTTCATGTGGGTTTCCTTTGCCTTCAACCATACCGAAGGTCCTGCTAAATAATGATGGTGGTTCCTGCTGCTTTAAGAGCTTGGGATTTTGAAAACTTCCCCAAAACAGCCTTGACAACTTGCTTACCAATTTCCTGGAGTTCAAACCCAGCATTAGTGGGAGGTCAAGCTGAGGCTGAGCAGTCCATACCCATATTCAGCTCCTGATCATCTCTGATTCAGAGGTGAATGAATTCATAAAACATGTACACAAAAGAAGGTTGCCAAGCAACTTGAAGGCTGAAACTCTCCCATCAAGCTATTAAGGTAGGGAACAGGCAGCTGAGATGATCTGTTATGTTCACTTCTTTGCCATAGGTAACAGTAATAATACATATAATAAGGAAATATTTAAGAAAGGAATAGCTCACTGATAATTCTGGAAAACAACAGCTCATCCTGCTAGGCTGTGTTTTGCCTCTGTATTAAGATGTATCTGCTTTTGGAGCATCTAGCCAAAAACAGGCACAGCAAAGAGACAGCAATCTGGTGTAGGGGGAGATGGGCAGGGAAAATTATTCTGTCTTAAGGCAACTGGAAGTCTGACAACTGGAGAAGTTTTAGGAGGGGAGAAAAGTATCTGACAATTCTGCCTCAGATCAGGCTCATTGTTTTCTGTGATCTCAGTATTTGATGTTTTTTACAAATATACTTTAATATATTCATTGTACATCGCACCATATCCCCTCTTCTCTCTGGCTTTGCATAACTCTGTAGCCTTGGGTATGTCAGAAGGATCCAGGACATGAGGCAGCTGTGACATGCATGGAAGAGCTATGTGATGGTCCTCTGTTTACCCATCATTTGCTCACAGAACAGCCTGTAGTGGGAACAGCTAATTAAGTTGGAAGGAAAAGTTCTGCTTTCTTGGTTTTTCTCTACTGTATCCTGGGGTAAACTTGGCCCTTTGATCTGTGTAATGCTCATGGTAGGCATGCTGTACTTAGACATAAAGCAGAAAAACAAGCGTGTGTCTTAATGGCCCTGGTCTTGTGCAAAGGAAAGAGAAGTTTAGAGAGGCACAGCCAGAAAGTTCCAGCCCCAGACCCAGATCTAGACTGAATTTTTTTACATGCTGTGTACATAATTCCCTTTGACTCCTTAAACAAATCCTAGCCTGGCATCATTTCAATGCCCTGTCCCTTTACAAATGGCATGGCTCAAACCTCAGCTTGAAATAATTTAGAGCAGCAGCCCAGGTCAGGGCATCTGGAACTGCTTTTCATTTCCTTTCTGTGCTCCCCTTGATGAGGGACACTGCTGTGTTAATGGGGTTTTGTTCTTTTCTTTCAGGCTTCTCTTTCCCCAGTTGATGTCACGATTAGTGACATCAAAGTCACCTCTTAGTGAACCCTGGTGATCACATGACTAGAGGAGGACCCTTAGAGGCAGGAGATTAAGCAGCAAGTTAGCACTACTGGAAGAACAAAGCTCTCATTTTCATTCATATATACACAATCAAAAATGAGTGAAGAGAAGGAGAGATGGGAATTAGGTGATGCATTAGTAAAATTATCATTCAAAGGTTCTTTGCTCAAAGTTTTGCAAGAGGAATCAGTGGCTCTTTAATCTCCCACCTTGGGTATTGTTGATGCCATGTTATATTCCGGGCATGTTGAAATGTAACACAGTGTAAGGAGACATGATCTGTTGGATAAGGCTTTATGTAGCACAAAAAGGCTCCTCTACTTTCCTTTTTTATTATTTACATTCCCAGAGAAAGTTATGTGTCATGTGGGCTTTGCAGAGATAAATGGCTGAACTGAGCTTTCTGGCAGCTTCCTCTGAACCTGGAAAGGAGCTGCCTAGGTGTTGGCCTGAAGATTCTGAAGACTTAAGCTCAGTTCTGGTCCTGGGAGGAGGTATATGAGAGAACCTGAGGTTGTGAGTCCTTAACAGAGGTTTAGCAGGGCATGGGAAATGGAGCTCTGAAAGAGCAGAGAGGGAAGGGCAGCTGGGCACCAGTATAAACCAGTAAGCTGTACTGGGTAGTACTGAGCTGGTCTGGTCAGGGCTGCAGTTATGGGGGTGCTGGAAGTCAGAAATTAAGAGAAGCAGCTGAACTGAGTGCAGAGATCTCCACCAGTGCTGCCAGTTGTGTGTGGAGCATGGTTCTGTCTACTCCTTTCATGAGCTCTGTTGATAGCAGTTAGCACAGTAATTCCAAAGTAACTGGATATGCTGTAAACCATAGGTTTGGGCCACTCCTGCTGTTTTCCAGGTGTTTCAAGAGCAGCAAGTTTTATGGCCATGTCATCAGCTCTTTGCTCTATTTGCTGCTTCATTAGTTTTCATGCTGGGAGCACTCTGGGGGAGCAGCATTTGGAGGTGGGATTTGGCTGGGATGGCTCCTGTGAAGGGAACAGACAGTTAACAAGCTCTGTGGTTTCCTTGCTTGTACAAACCTCCTTTATGACTCTCCTGTGGGTGGGATGTCAGAGCTGAGGATGTGCTTGGCAGGAGGGATCTTTCAAAGGAAACTTTCACTGGAATTCAGAGATTTCCTTGGCTGGACCTGCAGGCAATGGGGCCCTCCTGTTGTCACCCACAGGAGAACAGTG
>NW_005054313.1:41391-59635 GCF_000277835.1 Geospiza fortis
TCCAGGAGCTTTTCCAACGCTGAGTCTGAGTAAGACAAGCTTGACTTTGATGAGCCTTGAGAGAAACAGCAGAAGTCAGATCTCTGCCAGCCCCATGCTATTGCAATTAGCAGAATTATGGCAAATTGTCCTGGGTTTCTGACATGAGAAAGCTGTTGCTTAGAGGTTTTTTTTAAAATTTTTCTTATTTTGACTGAGGAATGAACCTCTCATTTAAGAAGCTGAACTCTGTATCACTATCCAGAAGGGGTAAGAGTTGTTAAAGCTGTATTCATCAATTGTAAAAGAGAGCACATTTTATTTTGCTCTGTGCTATTTACAGCTGTTGTCCATTAGAAGTCCTCAGGAGCCTCATTCCCAGCTATAACTGCACAGCCCCATAAGTTTAGCTCAGCAATGAGCCTGCAAAACAGCACTAAATCATGGTGATGGGAGAAAGGAGAAAATGTTTGGAAATGGCAAAATGCAGCTGATGTCTTTGTGAAATCTGGCTTTTGCTTGTTGCTATTATAAGGCATTACTAAGGTAGATGGTAATGCACAATTAGCTGGAGAAGAATAGAACTAGTGTCTTCTAATTTTGGGGGAAAAATCAGAATGGCTGGCTCTGCAGGAGCTAAAGGAGTCTTTGACAATCCATAAGTGCCTAAGGCATTCATATGTATGCATTGATGAAAATGTACCAACCCCTCCCAGTATGGTGAGGTGTAAGAATGACAAAAATCTAATATGTGGCTATTGAGAAACAGAGCCCCAGTTGCGTTACTGGACCAGAACATGATTGCTCTGTATGAGCTCTTTGAGCTAGCAGTGCAGTTCACTCTTCTAGTGCCCACCAACTGCTTAAGAGGGAAGTGTGGATGTGGGATTATTTCCAAATCTGTGTCTGTCCCTGTATGATGTAAATAAATTTTGCTGCAAAGTATATACTATGCAGAATATACAGGCAAGGAGACAAATTAATGCTTATTCCTTGTTTGAATGTGAAATGAGAAATTTCACCTCTATTCCCAGCTCTGACACAGCCTTTTCTTGGTCAGACAAACAGCTAAACATCCTTTATTACCCTCTGTATTTTTGGGGATGGTGTTCTACCTCCCTGTTTTACTATGAAGGATTAATGATTTGTAACACATTTGGAAACAGAAGGATGGCTTTGGGAGCTAAGGACAAAGGCATGCAAGGTACTAATTCAGCATTTGTTTACAAGGGCACTCAGCTGATGCCTTTGGTTCTGCATGCTGTCCTGTTGCCTCTCCCAGTCCTGTCAGCTGGGGGCCTTCAGTCCATGAAGGGAACAGAGCCTGAGCTCTGACTGTCCTGATGGAGCAGGACAAACCTGCCCTGGCATGGCTGTGATGCCCTGAGAGATAAAGCTTTCCACTGAATAAATCTGTCAGCTTGACTTGTGATAGTGAATGCTCACAAAAGGATCATTTTAAGACAGATAATTGCTTTCTCCTTTCCTTTTATTTTCTGTGCCTGGCAGGTGTCTCCTTCTGCCTTCTCCCGTTTCCTTGGCCCATCCCTGAAGTGTGCTCAGCACAGATGGGATCTTCAAAGAATCTGCTGTCAAACTTGGTCTTTTCTAAGCATATGTGTGCTGAGAGTTTTTGGAGGCTTGTACCCAGACCAAATGTGTTTAGTGGCTTTTTCACAGGAACAGCAAATAACATATCTGATAACAAGGAAACTTTTGCTGTTAAGTTGCGAGTCTGTTTTGAAATAGGTTCAGTAGAGATTATCAATGAACTGTTCAGCAAAAATTTGATTTACTCTTTGGGTTTTTTTAAAAAAGCAACCCCCCAAATCCCCTCCCCTATCTCAAATTGCCACAGCTTATGTTTCCCATGCATGAAAGTAGTGCTACAAACAGATGAACTCTTCTAGTTGCAACTTCAGAAAATCAGCCTTTCTAATCTGAGTGAGCATCTATTTTATATAAAAGTGAAGAAATCTTTCCACCAAAACCAAGAGCTTGCCTTAGCCATGTGCATTGTTATTTCTAGCTTTTGTTGCATTGTTATGAAATAATGGTTGGGTTTGTGTTCTCAACCTCTGCAGCTCTGGTGAACATATTAGTGCGTTTTCTTTAATTATATCAGTTTAGTTCAATTAATTATGGTTTTGACCTTACAACACAAATTATTTCCAGAGATCGGGCAGCTTGCATGTCATTGGAGCCCCCTATGGGTGGGCAAATCTACTTAGATATTTAGAAAGTTCTGAATTGTTAATGGTGAAATACTGAAAGCGGAGCAGGACCTTAGACAATTAAATAACTTCTTGCTGCCTTTTAAACCTTAGTGAAATTTGATGGGATCAAACTTTCAATAATTGCTAGAAAGTATGGTAAAGCTGTTTGGAGGCAGTAACATGCACCTGCAGAATGCTTTCTAAGGTACATGTAAATATCTAGAAGTTATCACAGAATAAAAAGGGAGATTGGTTCTGTGCTGGTTCTGAGGACCAAATCTGTGATCAGTTTATAAATAGCACCCTGAGAAAATATCTGGAATGTCTAGGGATGTATTTTCCTTAGATTGCATTTTGGATTGTTATTTAAATTCAAAAGGAATAAAATCCACTGGCAAAGATCTTGTTCAAAGAAAAGCCCTGTTTAGTTTGGGGGTGTTTTTGCTTTGCTTTTTGCAGGCAGCCGTCCTTACGTGTTCCTCACAGCCCGTGTCCACCCTGGGGAGAGCAATGCCAGCTGGGTGATGAAGGGCACCCTGGAGTTCCTGGTGAGCAGTGATCCCATTGCTGAGCTCCTGAGGAAGTGTTTCATCTTCAAGATTGTGCCCATGCTTAATCCTGATGGAGTCATCAATGGCAAGTGAGTTGTGATGTGTGCTTACCCTGAGGTTTCTCTGTGCACCCAGCAGGTCTCATCTTCAATGTTTGCGCTGGGAGAATTCACTTTGCCCTGTGTTTTATTCATCCTGTTATCAGTCCTGTATGGAAAACGTGGATCTAAGGCATGGCCTGGTGTGCTGTCCTGCATTTGTCAGGTGCATGTGGCTCTGTACTGTCTGTGGTCAGAAGATCTCAGTTCCCTGGAAGGAGTGTTAGTTGTGCTGGAGAAACAGGATCTTTACTGACAAATGCAGGTTTCTCCATTCTGCTAAAGCAGCAGGGCAGAATACAGCTGCAAAGCAGATATGCTCGGGAAAAACTGGCTGTAATTAATGCTTTGTATAACCTGGTGGAGGAGGATGAATAAGGATTCCTTGAATTTTCACAGAAATATTTCTGTATAGTGAACCTTCCTCCTTCTCCCACCTTCTTTTCAATCTTCCTTCCCACATGTTTCCTAAGAGATGCTGAATCTGATCTTGGAAAAATATTGATTCCTTTTTGCATTCTTTGCCTTTTACCCTCCCTATCCACCCACACTAACTTCCCTCTCCCTGTACATGACTGGAAAAGGTACAAGTCTGCTCCTAATATTTTGAGCTGAAATAAGTATTGTTATGTGAAACCTTGAAGAAGGCACTAAGCTAAAGTAGGCTTGTCCTTTCCTGGAAAACAAATCTTCTCTCTCCAGTTTGCAGAGGAATTTGGTGGAATTTGTTCACTTTGGGTGTTTGTGGAGTGGCAGTGAGTTAATGACTGTTGGTCCTGCCCAGTGCAAGGGCAGGACATCATGATCACATCCCACCAGTGGCTGCTGTCTTGACCTGCTGATGGGGTCTTGGAGGGTTTGCAACAGCTGTGTCCCCTGGCTTATTGCAGAGGAGCACATGACAAATGTCAAAGCTGAAAGATGGGCTTAAATAAGCACTGGAAGACAGCAAAGTGTAGAGGAACAACTTTTCTTAAGCTACAGTCCCACACATGCTTTGGGGATGGGCTGTGATGATTGGGTGTTACAGGAACAGAAAAGCAAATCCTGAGCAACAACTGCATCAAGCTGGGTTTCAAACTCAGATGAGTTTAGGGTGAGAGGCTCACCAGGGAGCGCCTTGGGTTTCTCTGACAGTCTCTAGTCTGTGAAGTCACAGATTTTGGGCTGCTGTGCTCCCCAGGGCCTGGGTCTGCCAGAAGTCTGGGAGCACTGTTCAGAATAGCTGGGTACTGCCCCAGGGTGTTTGAGGCCTCTGTTGGCACCAAATGCTTTCTTGATCCTCATAGACAGAAGGAACAGGAAAAACAATTGTGGCTTTTCCCCCTTATTTTTTTTTCTCTCACTACACTTAGTTAAATTTTCCATCAGATCCAGGACTGGAGGGAATGGCTGACCTTTTCCTCCAGCTGTCAGGAACCAGCACAGCAGAGAAGGGACCTTCAGGAGGGAGAATGTGGCTCTTGATGACACCTGAATGAAGGGTATGTGTCACACAGGAGGTGTGTTTTGTGTTCCATGGTGCAGATGAGCTTGAACTGTAGTTAAATCTGGTGATGAAGAAGAGTTTAGTAAACCTTCAATGGATAGGACCAGGAGAACAGGGACTTGACCACATCTCCTTTATTGATCATGAGGCCTGGGGAGGGGAATAAATAATTTCTTTATGCTTTAAATTAAATACATCTCTCTTGTGAATCCTCCTGTGGATTCTCTCTCCTCCCATATTCTTCTTGTTTCTCTATATGTATGCTTTTTAGTAGCCATGGTTCCTCCTATATTAAATGAAATATTTTTGTTCTGGGGCTCAGGTTTACTGGTAGCATGTAAGAGTGTGTGTTGGTGTGTAAGAGCTTGTGGGAGTGTGTAAGAGTTGGCATCATCTTCCTCTTCCTTTACCTGATTTTAATGTTTCCTTTTTATTTTCATCTGCTTCCCTTTTCTCACTCTTCCCTCCTGTTGAATCAAGGAGGCTTTTCATTGACAAGAACTTGATGAATTTTGTAAAATGAACCAACGAGTGGCGATGGGAGCTGAGGAGTCTTTTTTAGATGAAGGAAATTTATTGGAAGCCACATGATTTCTACGAAGGCGTGGGGTAACCATAGTAGCAGCTAGGTAGAGGAAATCCTGGTTTTTCTTTTGGAATATACCCACGGACCATTCTTTATCTGTTTTAAAAACACCCTGTTCTCTCTGGCACCTGCCCTCCCCCAGCACAGGCTGAGTAAGCTTTGCATCTCCAGGGTAAGGCAGGTGAGGTGCTGGGTTTTCTCTCTCCCTTGATGCTCCCTCCCCTTTGATTTACTCTGTCTGTTCCTTGTTTACTCAGGGGCTTTGTTCATTACCTCCTCAAGCCTATCAGAGAAAAGCTTCAGTTGTTTGATAATTACTGACATAAAGAGAGAGAAATGCCCACTAAAATCCCCCCTAGAACAGCTTTCCTCTGCACAGCCTCAAATAGTACAAAGGAAAAAAAAGGAGCATGTCCCCACTTAACCTTTGGAGCCTTCTGTTTGGAAGGACAATCTTAGGAGGAGGAGAAGCACCACATTTGCCTCTATACCCAAAGACACTATTTGTATAAAAAACCTTTTTCTCCCTTGTATTAATGTTTACTCTCCTGAATGGGCACATTGTGTTCTCTGGGCAATAAGAGGCAGAAAGGATCAGGGATAGGGGAAAAAGCTAATGGCTGGTCTGAGGAGTCAGTTTATGATGCAGAACTGCATCCTTAAGGACTAAATCTTGAGGTGATGTCACACAAAGCTGTACAAGTGCAGACATCCCTCCTTCTCTTTATTGCTTCTCTGTGGTCAGAGGGTTGAAGGAGAAGTTTAGTTCTAAATTGGTGCCATGCACTCTGCAAACACACTCCAAAGGCTCTCCCCAGACTGGTTAATCTATGATGTGTTTGTTTCTCTAAGGACAGAGCAGAGATGTGAGAAGGCTGGGAAAGGAGTGGTTTTGAATTAATGGAATTTCTCTCTAGGAGAGAGGTGCTACAGGAGTTGTGTGCTGCTCTTTGGCAGATGCTTCTATGAGTCTGTCCCCACGTTTTCTTCAGAAGTTCTGCACCTAAATTGTCACCATCTTGCCAAAAGTAGTTGGGTAGGAATATGTGAAAGGCAAAGCATGCCTGGGAAAAAAAAGCATTTTTAAATTGTGAAAGACTCAACCCTCACATACACTGGCTGTGCTCTGAGATGTACATTGTGAGAAGGCAAGAGCATGTGCACTGCTTTCCTCAAGACCTCAGAGGTGACAAAGATGCAAATTCTGTGACTATCTGTTCTGGGATACTTGGTGGCTCTGGGACGTGCACATGAAGTGTGGGCTAATTTTCCTCAAGTGGGCAGAATTTTTTACAGCTCTTTGCTGCTTTGGTGCCTCAGATGTTGCTTCTGTTGCCTTTCACTGAGAGGGCAGTGATGGATTTGAGAGCTTAGGGTACCAAATGTGGCTAGTGCCTGCACAGCACGAGATAAAATATGAGCTGCAGTGTTTCTTAGCTCTCATTTCTGTGAATTGTTCCTTGGTGGAACAACCAGAAATGGTGTCTGGCCCTGCACCACACACTTGTCTGAGTTTCCTCTCTGCTGTGGGAGGTGCCCCAGTTTCATCCAAGGCCCTTTGTGCTGTGCTGATGTGACAGCCCATCCTTGGCTCTCCTTCTGTGATAAACATCCCCCTGCAGACAGCTGCACCCCAGGACTCTCCCTTCTGACAGCACTTCCAGTGCAGGATTGTTTATTCCTTCCTTTATCAGCCAGGGCTGCTGGGCCCCCTGAGTTATTAGCTCTATTCACTCATTGTCAGTGTTTCCTCCTTCGTAAATATGCCCCCATATGTCTCTGCTCCCAAGGAATATGCTTTCTTTTCTATTTACTGCTTTTCCCAGGCCCCCACCTCCTCATTGCTCTCTCCACCCAACGGCCCAATAACAGCCAAGGAGATAAATAAGCTCCATAACTCTTCCCAGCTATTATTTTTTGTTGTTGTTGTTGTTGTTGCCCTGCATGGTAATATATATAATAACAAGGAAACAAATCTTATTACTAAAGTAATTACAATAAATAAAAAGCTGAGAGGGGAGATGAAGGAAGGGTCTGTCAGGGGAGTGATTGCAGTAGGATTTTTAAAAATTTAATTTACTTGAGATGTTCTCTGCCACTTTGCTGATACCCTGCTGAGGGGGGCTGTGACTAATTAGCAGCCAGCTGTTGTTTTAACACCCTCACCTAATTTATAGTGTGCCTGAGCGTCTAAAACAGGAGCCTGTGTGATATCATTGCTTGTGGGACTCAGCACCAGCCTTGTGTCAGTAGTTGGCTTTATTGCTTGGTGCTTTTGTTTCTCAGAAGCTGTATAGCTAAAATTTTGGGTGCTTTGCTGCAATTCCTTTTATCTTCAGTATACCCTCTGTGCTTTCAGGAGTTTGACCCAGAGAGTAAACACAATTTGTTGCTTATAACTGCTTGTCCCAGTGTCCAGCCTAATAACTGAGCATCACAACTGCTGCTGTTTGACTAAAAAGAGTGGACAGGATCTAGGGTTTGTTTGAATTCTGGGGCCTCATTCTCCTGTTGGCAGGTAAATTTTTGTTTAAATTCTGGGCCTCGTTGTCCTGTTAGCAGGTTTCTCATGGAGGTACCATATTGTTCTTGCTAATAGAATGGAGATTGCCATATCATCTGTCTTCTAAATGGTCGTGAAATCTAATTAGTTAATGGCCATATTAAAACCTGGAAGGATCCAAGGCATTGTTCCATGTTTCATCAGTCTCCCAGCTGCCAATTGCCAAAGCATGTGCAGTCTTTGTGAGCTCTCACACAGTGAAGGTTCCCAATGAGTTGTGTGTGTGTCCCTGTGCTCTTCCCTGTACAATTTATGCTGGTCATGCAAGGTCACCTGGAAATCTTACTACAAAAATCATTGGGTGTGGGCTCAGAGATGTTACTGCCTTGGACTACTAAACACTTCAGCTTCTAGCCTTGGGAACTATTTCATTTTGGATAGGTTCTACCTTGCATTTTCAAGTTAGCATGAATGTTAGATGTGAACAGGTTGTTCCACAGGCTCAGAAAGGAATCCCTTTGTTCTGCATTTGTGTCTGTTTTCCTAACTGATGATGTGAGTTGGTAATCAGATGTGTGCACTCCTTTGAAGACATTTTCAGGAGCCAGGAGACTGGTGTACAAAGCTAGCTTTTAGTAAAGTTAATGAGATGATTGAATTATATTATAATTCTTGTTAGCTTGATTGTGTGTCATTATCCCTCTTGTTTGTTATTATGCTTATTTGAGTCCCATTTGTGGGATATTATTCCCATCACAATTGTGCCCGTGCTGGGCTCTGTAAAGAGACAGGAAAGGAGCAGCTGGTGCCTTGTTAGGCCTGTGCATTAGTGCCACAGGCTGTGCAGTGGGGTTGGAGGGAATGAAAAGGATGCTGGGCTTTTGGCTGCAGTGCAGCCCGATCCAGCATCTCAGCCCTGGCTGCACAAGGCACTTCATGGAGCTCTGAGCTTTGTAGTGGCAGCTCTTCCTCAGGATTGCATCCTGGCAGAGGGAAATCATCCTGCCGCAATGACTGCCACAACCACCTGATGAGAGTTTATGAAGGATACCTCAGTATCATCAAGGCAGGAATTGGGGAAATGTATTAAAAATCAGGAATCTATACCTTCTTGGGATTTCCAGACATATATGCAAACCCTGGCCCAACTGGCTGCATAAGCAAATTTACACTGAGATGTCATTGCTGCTGAGCTTGGATGGTACCTTGTAGGTACCTTGTTTGATGTGGTAGACATCAAACACTGATATCAAAGCTGAATATTTTGGAGTTGAGCTAATATCACAAGTAAAGGGGATCTTTTGGCCACCCATCTCAAGATCAAGTCTGTTTACATGAGTTAAAGCCTGTTGGAAGCTCCAGATGCAGAGATGGAGTTGTTATTCATAGGATGGGAAAATAGAAGTCCACAAAATGAAATTGTAAAAACTTCACTTTTATAGATGCAATGAAGAATGTCCAGTATTTTACTGCAATATCCACACTACCTGGAAAGCTGAAATTGCCTGGGAATGAAGGTTATTGTCTCTTGTAATATACCTTCATATATTACCCTGTGTAATAAATCAGGCAGTATTTCTTTCGCCATGAAAACTGGACATCCCTGGAGTTCCAAGTGACATTTCTCATTTTATGTTGCTATTTGGCCCTTTTAAGTATTAAAAACCGTAATTTTTTTGTGAAATATGCACTGAAATTTTTGAAAGCTTACGAACAAGAAAATCAGGAGCTTAGTTTTGCGAGTGTAAAGCTTATTTTCCATGAGTTTGCTTTTTAAAAATTCTATACTGGGTTAGCTTTGTGTTTTGGCTAATGTTGTTCTTTAACATTTTTATTTATTTATGTATTTCTCTCTCAGTTTTTCCCTTCCCTCTCTTTGGAATCTGTTATTCAAATGCAGCATTAAAAGCTGGTGAAGTACTGTGATAGGAGAGGGGATGTATAATGACCTTGGGGTGGGAAAACAGACTGGCAGGTGGAAATGGTGTTTGTAGAAAAGCGATGAAGAGCCTTATCTACAACAATAGGCTTCATTTGAGAGCTTATGTTTTCAAAATTGCTGTGCAAAAATGTACCTACAGAGGTCCAGCTGAAGTTGAATTGTTTACCTGTGCGCATGGCTTGTGTGATTGCACATGCAATTGGGTAATTACACGGGCAAAATTTGCTCCGATGGTTTCAGCAAATCGCCATCCTAATTTCATAAACCCAGCTGAATGTCCCACAGAAGCATCAAGAAAATAAAGACCAGAAAATTGAGTCAATACTGCAATGAGAGGGTGAGAAATCAAAACTTTTTCTGCAGCTTAATGGGCAGCACTGCTGGGAAAGGTGCAGCACAGTTTTAATGCTGCAAAGGAGCTGTGAGTCTTGAAGGGGTAGAAAAACTGAAGGGCTCTTGGAGTTGTACAGCTCAGGTTTGAGCTGAGGGGAGGAAATAGAGAAGCAAGGGGTGACATTGGCAGGGAGAAGGCTCCAGTGATGGTGCACCCTGGGTCTGTGCACACTGCATGCCTCTGAAAGCAGTGTTTGAACACATCCTACCTCCACGAAGCCATAACCTTGATATGGTTGGGACTCTCAGGTAACTGTGCTGGTGTTTTTCTGCATGGAAATAGGGGTGATTTATGATGTAAAATTCTTTGGAAATCATGCTACATTCAGAGCTGTGCAAAAGTGAGAAACTTTTCCATGGTGTTTTAGAACTGGTTTATCGAATTTCACCAGTGGATATGTCCTTATGTAAAATTGTTACATATTGCATTATATCTCATAGGATCCTTCAGTGTCTGGGGAAGCAGAACACAGAGGAGAAGTGGGAGTGAGCAATGTAGTCTAGGCCCTAATTCACCTTTTTGATTGCTTTTGTTTGTCTGCCACAAATAGCAAAGACTTAAGGACTCATCAGTTGGAGAAGAGCTGCTACATTCTCTGCCTATATATATATGTATATTTCATGGAATGTCAGTAGGAAAAAGGATTTATTGCCAAACATACACACATAATAATCCATAATCAAATCAATATCTTCATGTAATGCTGTTTTGTTGTTTTATTGGGAGGTTTTTCTTAAGTTACCAGGCAGTAACAAGGTGTGAGTGCAAGAATTCTTTCCAGGTGCATCCCATGACAGCATCTCTAGTAGTAGTTTTCTTCTCTGATTGTTGTTGCCCCATTTTTCTCCTAAAATGCTCATAGGCTCAGTTTTTGAAGGAGAGGGACCCTGGCTCTCATGGAGCACTGCCTAAAGCAGAAGTTTGGTTCTCAGTTCTAGCTCTGGTCTGTGGTGTCTTCTGCCAGCAGTAAGAGGAATGATATTAATGAAAACTTACTTTTTGAGGAATATTTCCTGTATTCATTGTTTGTTAGATAACAAAAGGTCATTAGCATAGAAACAAAAGGCAAAGATTTAAAAAGTGATGCTTTTTCTGTCTTCCCTCTAACAGTTATGGCACAGGAGAGGGTATAAAGTGCAAAGCAGCTGAACACTCATAAACTATTTTAATACCATTCAGAAATGAGAAGAACCAGGTAAAGAGGCTTTATGTAGCCATGTAGTTTATTGCACTAATCAGTCACTTCTACAGTGCTCTATCATGGCTTGAAGTCCTTGCTCCAGTGATGTGAAAAAAAAATTGGTGATCTCCCATCCAATTTTCTAATTGATCTTGGTCTATATAATTGAAATCTCTAGCACCTTGTTTGAGTAGCAGTGAATTCTGTGTTTAGATGGATAAAATGTTAGCCAAAGCAGGTCTGGACTACATTTGTGACAGCAGAGAGGTGACTTAAGGTCTGAATACAAAGTAGAAGGAGCTGTGGGAGATTAGGACTAAGCTATATTTCTCATGGATATTTTTAGATGACAAAAATAACGTCTTAGGGGTTAGACTGAAACCTCTGGAAAGGCAACTGACACTTTGTGGGTTGAACCATCTGCATGGAATTGTCAAACCAAAGGCTGCAGATTTACCTGTCAAATGTCCTACTGTAAACCCATGTAGGGGCTGAACGTGGAGATCCAAAGACAGTGGGAGAAAAGTTGTTTTCCCTTCCAGAACGTGCATGTTACACAAAAGAGAGTTTGCTTTTGAATAGCTTTGTTGTCTGGTCTTGTGCACATGCTGAATTTCAGGTGGAGAACAGCTAAGTGTTTGAAGTCACAATAATTTCTGTTGCTTTCCCTGACATGCAGGTGAGGGCACCCTTGAACTGTGCTACTTCTCTGTCTATCTTTAGACAGCTTTAAATGGGATGTAATCCCATCCAGTATGTTTCTTGTTCAAAAATCAAATGGTGTCCATATCAATGGCTGTGAGTTTTTGGGCTCATAACAGTAATTCAGCTGGGAATGTAAATAAAGAGGAGAATATTAAGAAAAAGGTTCTGTTGCTGTAAACAGTAGAAATACTTTAAATCAAGTGTATCTTTTCATTGCACAATTTCTTATCAAAACAAAAGCCCAGCTCAGGGCTGTTATTTATCACAGAATAACAGAATATGCCAAGTAGGAAGGGACCCATAAGGATCATCAAGTCCAGCTTCTGGCCCTGCACAGGGCACCCCAAGAGTTACAGCATGTGCCAGAGAATATTGTCCAAAGGCTTCTTGAACTCTGTCAGGCTGGTGCTGTGACCTCTGCCCTGCGGAGCCTGTTCTGGTCCCCAGCCACTCTCTGGGTGAAGAACTTTTTCCTGATATCTGATCCAGACCTGTGACACAGACAGATCTGTAATTTCTGGGATCCTCCTTCATGAAAACTGGAACAGTGCTTGCCAGCTTTCAGTCATCTGGAATAACTCTGGATTCCCAAGACTACTCAAAAATCATTGACAAGGGTTTTCCAATATCAGTAGCTCTTTGAAGATCTTCAGATGAATCCCATCAGGCCCCATGGATTGTAGGGATCCAGCTGGAGCAGCAGATCCCACAAAATTTTGGAGTCCACCTTGAGTGGATCATTCTCTAATGAACTGGCTTTGCCAGTGTTCACAGCTCTCTCTGTGTTTTAACTGAGGAGTGTCTGTTCTGACAATGTGGACTGATGACAGAAGTTTATTTGTTATATCTTTGGTCTCAAAGTGCCATAACAAAGCACCTGCTCTACTTTCAGGAGTTGCTTACTGTCCCTCTTTTGGACTTTTTTAACTGAAGGACCCATTGCTTTGTGAATGTTGTGGGTTTCTGCTTTCAGGCCATTGGGTAGAAATTGTGGCAACCAGGTCTGCAGCAGATGTTGCAAAGCACAGAGAAGAAATCACTTAGGTGCAATCAACCCCCTTCTGTTCTGTGTTTTTCCCTGAGTATTTTATTAATCTCTGAGAAACACATGTGGCAGCTCTGAAAACATTATTTTACATGCAGTCTCAGATGGATTGGTCCCCAAAGAGCACACATCTAATTCTCCACAAACTAGCTATGGTGCAGGTATGACTCTGTCATTGCTAATTCTTGCTTAAACCTCATGGAAACCTAAATAAGGAGTTAGCTTTGAGGTTTGCCAAAAACACTGAGGTCCAAATGATACAGTATTCTATGCATGTAAATGCAGATATAATGTTAATAGAAACCATTTTGATCCAGATTGCCAGGACTGAAAGGATGCAGTTGTGCTTGAAAAACAGATATGTGTGTGCATGCACAATTACTCAATCTGTGGTTTAGGCATTTAAGTGGCCATCTCATTTTCAATTATGATGTTCATCCTAGGGGAATGGGTTTGTGCAAATCAGCAACACAAATATGCATATGTTTTGGTGTGTGCTACCCTAAAAACATGTTGCATTACTTGGACATAAACTTGGATTGATTTATCTTCTTTTCCATTTGAAATTTCTATTTTAATCTGAGGAATGTGAGCTGTGGTGGCTGAATGGCAGTTCTTCAGCAGCATGATTTCCTTTTCCAAATGGTTAACTCTTGTAATTGTTTCTGTAATGTAAGATAATATTTCCTGCTAACAGTTATTTAGGATACTGTCATGGCAAGCCATAATTCATCCCCATTGCCTAGTGGCCCAAATAATGACCAAGGCTTGCCCCTAGCTGAATTATCATTCTTATGCTTTCTTTAGGCTTTCTGAAGGCTCAATAGCTCTTATTTTTCCACATTTTAAATATGTCTATATAGAGCATCTACTGCAAATATTCAAGACAGGATGAAGATGTCCAAGCTGACACAGAAATGGAAGGCTATTTGGGCTGAAGCTAAACTGCTCAAAGATCTTCAGCACACTGAAATTTGCACCAAAAATAGGAACTTTTAAGTCATCTGACTCATGACTAGTGGAAATACTGCTTTGAAAGAAGATTCAGTTTATTATCCCTTCTGTGGTTCTCTAAGAAAAAGTAGATGTTGGGAAAGGACAGTAGCAATGTGAATGTCACAGAAGGATGAGGTTTTGTCAGTAAACAGTTCCTGGGAAAAAATTGTGTTTAAGTTCCTTCATATTAGTAATACTATTAAGGTTTAGCAAAATAAATGTTAATTGATTAATTTTCAAGCTGTAGCTTTCCTGTGATCCTTTTGGAAGGAAACTACATCAAATGGAAATATGTTAAGACTATATGACAATGACCCGAGGAAGTTGGAAACCATATATTTTAAGTCACTTATTGTGATCCACAATAACATCTTAATTCTTGGGGTTTAACACCATTCATGCTGGGGGAGTCTGTGAATCACTGGAAGTAATATGCAAATTTATCTAACCTGGGAAATGGGTCTATGATTCATATCAATTTGGGCCAGGAATGTAAGCTTTGTAAGCTGCTACAAGGATGTGAAAAGGAAAGTTGTAACTTAGACTTTCTAAATGGTGATTCACAGACAGGGTGGGTGGTAGGGCAATTTGCCTGGCTCAGTGTGGGAGCTATGCTCAGTCATGGGTCGCTCAAGGAACTAAAACTGAGCCTGTTCTGGACTCATCTGGAGAGCCATGGATGCCCTGATGGCGCTGGGGGTGCTCTGCAGAGACTGGGCTATGAGCAGGGGAGGATGAGGGAGGTTTCTTAGAGCAAGCTGAGAAAAGGGATCTTACCCTGTTGCAGGACTGTTTTTGAACTAGAAATGAAGAATGATGGCCTTGACTGTTTCACAATGGAGAGGGGAAGATAACTCCATATGTTATATGGTGTGAGTGCTCCAGGCAGCCCAAACTTGATATTACACTTAATTAACCTGAGCCAGGCTACATCCCTTCAGGCTCCTGGAAAAGTGTGGGTGGCTCATGCTTCCTTTGCCATCTGTGGTCAAGCTCACAAGACTGCACAGAGACTCCTGGGTTTGTGTCAGGACAGAGAGGAGCAGAGGTTCCAGCCTCCTCTTGCTTGTGTTCTCAGGTGTCCCCTGGGAACTGACTTAATGAAATCTTGCACTGGTGAGTTCTGATTAATTGAAGTAGCCCAAAGCAGGACTTGCTGGATAACCTCAAGATGCTTTCCTGGAAGCCTTCAGTGCATTTTGTACCTTCCAAGTGGCAGAAGATATGAGATGGATGTCCATTAGGCAGCCAAGTTCAGGACCTTATCTGCATTGCTTTAAGCTTGCTACATTCACATAGGCCCATTAGAGAACCTCTCAGCCCATTAGAGAACCTCTTTCCTTGAGTGGGAAGAAGGAAGAATTCTTACTAATTCCCTAATACCTATTGGTCATAGGCTGCCTTTTCTTTTTCCACTTCAAAATGTCACATTGGATTCCTGATGGAATTAGAGATCTTTATCTTCCTTCCCTCTGCTAGACCTCTGACTTTTTCTGGTTTTCTTCCACACTGAAGACTTAATTTCTCACATATGTGAGACAGTGAAAATTAAACAAACAAGCTGGCAGATAGACAGAATGGTTCTTCATGTCTGGAAAGCTGCAATGAGCTGTGACTTAGGAATTACAGTGCTTCATATTCAAACTTTTCTTTTTGATGCATTGAGGTGGCACAGAAGCTGACAGTGACATATGGAGAAGGCCACCTTAGCAGGATTGAGGCTGTTATGTGATAAATGACATGGTATGTCAAAGGACTCCTGTTATCCATCATGCTGGCTTCCTCTCAGCACACTCTCCAAAACAAGAGGCAGCTACACAAACAGCTGGGGGAAGCTGTAGGTAGGGTCAATGGTGTGCTCAAAAGAGAAAATAAGAAAGCTGGAAGTGCATGTTCTCATGGGCATAATAGCCTCTGAGTCTTGAGCTGAGAATTTTAAAGTCTTTTTCTGTTGAAACTTCCGAAGTACCCGGTTTTACATCTTTGTCAAGAATAAACCTTTTTCAACAGTTGTCTCAAAAGTCATGAAGACAAAAGGTTTCAAAACACCACCAAGTTTAGTTCTAAATATCAAAGTTTTCTCTAAAGGAAGCCTGTTTAGCACCATGTTTTCAACTGGAAGCCCTGATGGTTCTGTGCCCTGATACATCTCCAGACTTTGCGTCTTTCCTCTCTTTCTCCCTTTCACCTCTGTTTGGTAGTTTGAGCCTGAAATGCAGTGGAATGAAAATCTGGATCTGTAATTTCCTACATGTATGAGACATGGGAAGCAGAGGCAAAGTGGTACAAGTGCTGTTTAAAAAGTAAAGGCGATAAAAGAGTCTGGAGGGAAGGAACAGAGCTTTGACCCTCAACACACCTGACACAGGAACCTGGTCTGTAGGACACTTCCTACTTGTTTTGGCCATTCAAGTCAAACAGTAATGGAGCAAACTTTCACAGCTCTGTCTCCCACTGTTGGAAAGTGTGTGACTTGATCTCAGACTTCTTCTCTCTGTGTCACATTTAACCCAACAGAAGCTCTTTATTTTTTAAAATTCATTTCAGATTGATACATGCACCAATGTCTGTTCAGGAGCACCAAAGGTTGTGTGGCACAACTGGCACCTGTCCATTTCAACCTCCTTGAGCCCATCTCTCTTTTTCATTAGCCGTAATGGCTTTCTTTCCTCTACATGATTAATGGACTCTCAATAGCTATGTAGTCTATAAACCTAGACAAGTAGTCTGTCTCTTTTGATCCCTGAGCTCCTAAAAGCCTGAGTCTGACTCTGCTTAAATGGTGCTTATGTGCCCACATGCACAGTAGTAATTGGTGCAAAATATCAAATGTCACTATGTGACATTTCATTCATAGCAGTCACATTTAAAGTAAAGGCTTTAACTTGATGATTCACCAATGGCCAGTGTCAAATTATCTGGGATGGTCTTCATGTTACAAGTGTCAATCAACAAATTAATTAGCCTGGAGATAATTTAATCAGAGCCCATCAGTGAACTGGCTTAAGGAAATCCCTTTGCTTCCAGATTATTCCTGCAGCCTGCTTGCAGGAATGAGAGCACAGCCTTGGAGAAAGGGTGGGTGCTTACAGCTTCTCTTGCCCCTGTGGCAAATCCATCTCTGGGAGGATGGAGTTTCCAGTCCCTCAGCTGCCTCTGTTCCGCAGTTCAGTGCAGGACTTCAGGTTCTACAGTTCCTGGAAGCTCCTTCCTAGAATAAAATTTGCTAAACACAAACCAACCCAAATATATAGAGAAGTCAGGGCCCTCCAGCTTCCAGTGCTGCTGTGCTCCACTTCATTTGACAGTGCAGATTTTCCTTCACAAACTCTTCATGTGATGAGACACTTATTTCAGCTGTTGACCCCTGTCCATGACCCCTCACTGGGAGATCAGGTGTAAAGAACCAGGCTATTATCTGCCTTCCACTCACACATTTCTAATCAAAGCAGCCAATTTTGCTAACTCCTACGGCTGAAGTCACAGTGAGGCAGACCGGGCTGAGTACAGAGAAAAGAAGTGCTTGGAATGGCATAGCCAGGGGTAAGAAATCCTAAGGGTAGGGCTGAAAAAGAAAGGTTAAGCTGGGAGAAAAGACGAACAAGCAAAGCAGGGAGGAATTCTAAATTCCAGTTTCATTTAATGTAAGAGGTCATAAGAAACAATAGAGTGAAGAAAAGCATCTCTATACCCTCCATGCATCTCTCCATGATCCTTTAGCTCACTGCAGTGAGCACTGGTAGAATGCTGTAGTGTATTCTGCTTTCATTGTGCATTCTCAACACAAAATAAGTGGAAAAAAAACCCCCACAACAATTAAATAAAATCCAGAGCAGCTATGACAAGATATCTTTTCAGATATTTTAAAGATTACTGTTTACTCCAGTTATGACGCCTTTTAAGTAATTCTGTTCTGGATGTTGAATTCTCTCTAAACTCAGACAACCCTTGCAAGTGTGAGCCCTGTCTACTGCCTTCAGAGGAGGAGCAAGGCCATGTGGCATCTTCTGCTTTGGTCTGCAAAATCTATAGCCTAGTCTATGAGCCATCACTTTTGTCATTACCTGTCATCAGAGGAATCTTGTTAAATAGGGCAGTAATCCTTGATGATGTGTCAAACACTTGTGCTGTTCCCTCCCTTGGAGCACTAATTTTGGTTGATAGCTGTTTCTTGCTTGCCTTCCAACATGATGTGGAGGTGTCACTTTATTATATTTGAATGTTTCAGCTGCATTTCAGTAACAGACAAATGATGTCAGTATCTTGTAACCTGATGGAGCAATCTGTCAATAGCTTACAGGCACAAATGATGGACTGGCATCTCAGGCTGGATAGTGAAACTCAGCCTTTGACTTTGATTTTTACCTTTTTTTCTGGTTTAAAGGTCCTGTAGGCTGTAATTGCTTTTTGGGACTGATAATGTATTCTTAGCTCTGAATTGGAGAACAGCTGTTGTCTTCAGTTTCTTCATGTTTCACTGTCTGGTTTATAATTACAGTCTATAAATTGTGTTAGGATTTTTGGTAACAAGGAATGTACTGAAAATTAGATTCTTTCCAG
>NW_005054313.1:59700-116698 GCF_000277835.1 Geospiza fortis
TCTTATGATTTATACCTTTTCAGTTATGTGAAAAGAAATGTAAATATTTTGCTTGCTTTTCCTTGTTATCCCAGCATATGGTGTTTTTTCCCTTGCTTTACTCCCACAGGGAGTTATATCCTAATTTCTTCTCAGTTCAGAATCTGTCTCTCTTTGTCTTAAACTTTTGCCCTTTCCTTCTCTGCAAATGTCTCTCTCCCCATGCAGTTCTCCTTCTGACTTTTGTCTCCCAGTCTCCCACTTTTCATCTTTATTTGTTTTTGCTTTTAATCCACTAGGATTTTTTGAAGTTCCTCTTTAGCATGCTGTGGACCAAGGACCTTTGAAGCTCCATGGTCATTGCTTATCATTACCGGTGGGGACTGCTCAGAGAAATATTTACTGCTGTTTCCTGGTAGTAGAGAGACTCTTTGAAAATAGGTCATTATTGTCAGATTGGTTCAAAGAAGGACATTGACCAGGGCAAGCTTGAGCAGTGGCCCATGGAAAATCAATGAGGTTTAACAAGAACAAGTGCTGGTGGCTGAGAAGCTGGACATGACCCAGCCATGTGCTCTGGCAGCCCAGAAAGCCAAACACATCCTGGGCTGCATCCAGAGGAGCATGGGCAGCAGGAAAAGGGAGGGAATTCTGCCCCTTTGCTTCACTCAGGTGAAACCTTACATGCGAGCTGCCTCCTTCCCCAGCCCAGGAAGATCAGCCTGCTGGAGCAAGCCCAGAGGAGCCCACCAAGATGTTAAGAGGGTTGGAACACCTCTGCTATGAGGAAAAGTTAAGAAAAATGGGAAAGAAAAGGTTTTGGGATGACCTAATTGTGGCCTTTCAGTACTTGAAGGAAGCCAACAGGAAAGAGACAATTTACAAAGCCTGGAGTGACAGGCCAAAAGGGAATGGCTTCAAACTAAAAGAAAGTAAGTTTAGATTGGATGTTAGGGAAAAATAGTCAAGATTTTGAGGTGGTGAGGTGCTGGAACACGCTGCCTAGAGAAACTGTGGATGGTCCATCCCTGGAAATGTTCAAGGCCAGGCTGGATGAGGCTTGGAGCAACCTGGTCTAGTGGAATGTGTCCCTGCACACGGCAGGGGGATGGAGCAAGATGACCTTGAAGGTCCCTTCCAACCCAAACCACTCTATGATCACAAAATACTGTACTTCAGAGAGGGCAGCTTTCATACAGCATAAAGGAAGGTTTATCCAGCTGTTCTCAAGCAGACTAATTATTACCTTGATTTGGTTCCCAAGATTCCATGTATTATTTAAGGTACTATGTATTTTGTGAGCTTTAGTACTTGTTGAAAAAGTGTGCGCTTTATGTCACCTGTTCTCAGTTTACCCTGTTCTGATGGGTATTATGCCTTGTTTCCCTTTCTGGCCTCCCTCTGCTGCTCTGACAATATACCTCAATCTGGGGAAACTCTGGCCGAGTAGTTCTCCTGCATTTGTAAAATAATTCTTCCTTTTCGATTCATTAAGTAGCTTTGCTCCCTGTTGGCCTGTGCTATTACAATATTTCCCCCTATTACTTATATAGACTGTTTTATATTAAATAAGAGAGAGTGTTATATGGTCCAATTAATAGCATTCAGAATCTTTAGTGTACCTTAAACTTTCCTCAGATCTGGAACAAGCTCAAATCCCAGGAAAAAGATTCCTGGGTTTATATCTTCCAAACCATAGCTTTCATTTCTATGGCATTTTCCCTTAATCTCCAAGAAATAATAGGTGGTGCTTTTAAATTTTCTGACTAGCAGTTCAGTAATTATGATATTAATGGCAAGTATGAAACAGGTGGTAGTGGGGAAGAATTTACAAGAGAAGAGCAGCCATCAAACTTGAAAATGGCAGCAGATTTCTCTGTTTCTCATTCTTGAATTTACTTTGGCTAAGTGAAAGGAAATTGCCTTTGACTCATTTTAAAAATTGTGTTAGTAATAATCCATTTATCTTAGTATCTGTGGAAGGGCCCCAGGATTTTATGACCTACTGTAAACATCTCTGGGGTTTCACTCTCTGAATCTGCATTTGGTGTCACTCATCCCAAACAATTAAAAAATACCTCAGCAGGTTGAGAAAAGAATTTAAAATAATTTAAAAGCCACGTTGTGGTTTTTATTTAGATAAAATTAGCTGGTGTATAGATATATTTTTTTTAATAGTTGTGAGGTACGAATAAAACATTTGTCTGTGTGGAGCTGATTATAATGTAATATTCCTTTTGCTTCCAGTAGGGATTTGGGAAAGGAGTTGCTTTTATAAGCTGTCTTACCTGGAGGTAAGAAAAGATAAGTGTCTAGTAGGAAACAGAAATGAATATTGTATATAATTTCTGGATTTTTAAAAAAATATTGTGTCAGATTTGCTAGTGGTACATTTGGAAGGAAGATCACCTTATTTATTCAAAATGATCTGTGACATATCTGCAGTGCATCTGGGTATAGAAGGGTTGTGTTAAAATATATATATTGATGCATCAATTCACTAAGGACAAGGGTTCACTTTTTCCTCTTTTTATTTGTTTTGAGCAATATTTTTCACCATTTGTAATTATTTTCCCCCTGTTACTTTAAAGTGCAATGAAGATGTTCATAGGCAACAGAAAGAAAACATCTTTTCTTCTTCACCATGCAATGTAGTAGCAGATGAAAGTAAAAAAGCAAGGTACAGAAGTGGCAGGCATCACATGGCAACCTGGTCCAAGAGGACAAAGCCTGACATTTGTAGTCATCATCAGATTAAACAGGGACACCAAGTGTCAATACTGAATCCTGAGCTGGCCATTCTAATGATGATGGGATGGTAAGGAAAAACTTTCTAAGTTTGCTGAGGTAATCTTATGCCCAGGAGCAGAAGGAATAAGAATTGTTATTACCTTGTTCTAAAGAGCTTATTTTCATGTGTAGTATAATGCCCTGCATTCTAACAGGGATATCTTTGGCATTGGTGAATGTTCTGAAAATGCATATTCTGCTGGCCAGTCATACAAAATAGGAGAACATTGGTTTGATTAATTTTCTTGTTTCAGGAAATGGTAAATAGCTGTCTGGATGGTCTTCTGAGTAACATTGTGTGAAGCATTTCTACAGCCTTTAGCTTGAAGGGCAAAATGGTCAACATAGGTACCTCGTGACTGGATCTTGTTTTCCTACACCCCACTGGAAATTCACAATTGCTCCGCTGGTAACTGCAAGTGTAACCCAATTGTGCTGTGTAAATGTCCCCTGTTTGTTTTGGGGTTCTTTTGTTTTTGTTTTTTTTTCTTTTTTAAATCTTGTTTCAAGAACAAACTGTCTGCTCTGAACCAATCAGAAGCTGTCAGTGAAACATCTGGCTTGAACATCTGCCGGCAGATGGAATGTTACAAGTAGCAAACACCGTGTGTTAGGATTGTGATGGCAAGGAAATCTCTCTTTTGGGAACAGCAAAAGAAAGATATCTGCTGATGCTCCCTTGCCATTGCAACTCTTGCTAGAATGTTAGATGTACACACACAATCTCTTGGAGAATATCTATTTACTGTGTAGGAAACCTGGACAGGCACTCATTAAGAATGTAACCCACGATTTGGCCATAAAATGCAGGACATGGCCTCCCCAAGTGTTGCAGAGATATTTCCTGTGTGGACATTCTGGGCTGAGTTTGAAACACAGATATGTGATCAGGTTAATGGAGCAGCAAAGACTTATTTGCAGTTGGAAGCAGACAGCTAAATAATAATAATAAATCAGTAAGTAAATAAATAAAATTCAAGCAGCTCTCTTTTCCGAATGCAATTAAGGAGCTGTGTCCATTCAATCAGCATAGTCACTTTGCATTTGATGAAATCCTGAGAAGTGGATGTAAATAATACTTGAGAACATAGTTGACTCAAATGTCCCTTTGTAATGATGGGAAACATGTTTTGGAATGATTTTCAACTTAGCTCACTGAATCAGAATACCCAAGGAAGTGATTCTTTCCTTCAAGGCTCTTGAGTTACTTTACACATATGAAAGCAAAAATATATATCCAGCCATTTGTCCTAAGCTTTATTCTTGACACTTCCCCTGCTTCAGGAGGATTTAATAGCCTGTAAGAAAAGGGATTTTTCTGAGTTTATTCCTATCATTATTTTATTCAAGTGGTATCTCCCAAACTGCTGCTGCAGCAAGATTACTTTAGCTTCTTAAGGGAGAGATTAGGTCAATAATAAACCACTGGGGTCTTTGAGCCTCCACTCTCTTTAAAAGTTTTCTATCCCAGAGATTTTTTGCGGGATGCAAGTATAGTTTATAGCAGAATTTGTAACAGATGCAAACTAATTTACCTTGGAACCTGTTCCAAAACTTTGTCATTGCTTCAAATAACATCCCTGCTGAGATGGTAGATGTGAGTAGAAGCTGGCAAAGGGAAAAGCAAGAAGGAGGAGACCCCCTGAGGCACTCCAGGAGAAACAATGATGTAACCTGTCACTGAATTATGTGAGGAACTGTTAGGCAACTTGCTATGGGCTGTGACAAATCATCCCTGGAGGACCCCACAGCATGAGCAGAAGTAGCTGTGAAGGAACACCATGAAAGCCCAAAGCTGCTGCTGTCTGCAAGGCTGAGTGGCTTTGGGCATTTATCTTCCTGACCCTGTTAGAGGAGGAAGACCTGGTGATTATTTGTCCTCTGGAGTAAGGCAAGAGCATAAGGATTTATTAGAGTAAACAAGGTTCTTGGAATAAATGGTGACAGTAAATCAGTCTCTGACTACAGAATGATCCTGTTCCTTTGGTAGGCCAGCAGCAGAGATCTTTAAATTAGGTTAAGTCCTGCTTGTACCATTTCTCTTCCAAAGGGGAGATTTAAACTGCATTTTGGAGAATCTCCATAGCATGAGGAAAAAAATAAATCACCTATTTCTTTTCAATGTCCATTAATTGTTCTTTGTGACAGCTTGAAGAATCATTTGGGGACAGGATTGAGCTGTGAGGTCTTTCTGCCAATTCAAGATATGAGCTCTACCCAAGGAGTAGTGCCAGTAGCATAAGTTAGGACAGCCCTGTGGCATCCCTTTTCCTTCCCACTGCCAGGCCAAACATCCCCTTTTGGCAGTGCTGGGCCCAAGTCCTCCCATTCCAGCAGCTTTCTGGTGTCAGTGATAAACAGTCTGCTCCCAGTGATGGGGCTGGCGTTCCTTCCCAACTGTTGCAGCAGTGCCAGCACTGTCAGAACAGGAAAACCCTTTCCAAGGGGAACTTTTCCTTGGTGCTTTGCCCATTAGGCAGGTAAAGGGACAGACCTGTAAGAGGCAGGAAGGGATCTGGCAGCTCCTCAACTACATCTCCTCATGTTTATCTACAAAACACCTCCTGGCCTAGTTAATGTCTTTATGTTACTTAGACAACAGTTTATAGTAGGA
This sequence comes from Geospiza fortis, assembly GCF_000277835.1. Taxonomy (NCBI): domain Eukaryota; kingdom Metazoa; phylum Chordata; class Aves; order Passeriformes; family Thraupidae; genus Geospiza; species Geospiza fortis. Next base: position 65,084 of record NW_005054313.1, read on the forward strand.
GCAGCTCCTCTTCTTCTGGAGCTTTACACCTGGAACAAACTGAAAGAGAGGAGGTGTGTTTGCAGAGGATGGTTGGTAGAATATTTTTTGTCTTGTCTTTGATGTGACAGCTCTCAACATTTTGGGTTCTCTTGGTTTGTTTTTTTCTTTTCTTTCAAGGCTTGCTTAACTCTTTGAGAGGTGAAGGGATGGTTTTTTCTACATAAGAATGAAATGCGAAAGTCCTGAGCAGCATTGGAGGCTTGAAATGAAAACCTGCAGTGGAGAGATATCTGCTGTGTCAGTGTGTTGCAGCCCATGAGGTCTATTTTGAATCTCAGCACCTTTTTCTTCTCTAAAAGAAAGAGAACAGAAAGAATTAAGGGGATCCTTCCTGGATCCCTTTATTGGAGGATCCAGGAAGGGAAAGATGGTATAGCCACAGGTCAAAGAAAACAAAGCAATAAATGATTATTCGAGTGGATGTAAAGCACTAAGTCCTTTTAATTTTGTCAGTGTCTTCTAGTGGTCCAATTATCTTAGGTTTACATCAGCTGAATGAGATCTTTACTTGTATCCTTTAGAGGCTGGACTCAGAAGGATTCACCAAAATGGATCATTTAGGGTCAACTTATATATTGAGGAAGGAATGAATCTGTGGGTTTGGATGTAAACTATCATCCTGTTAATTCATCCCTAGCATCTGTGAACCATTTGATGCAGTATTTTTCCTTAAGAGCTGCAGAAAGACACGAGAATCCTCTCAGACAAATGTGAGAAAAGGGCACCATCCTACTCTTTAATCTTTGGAGAATGGCTCACAACTGGAATCATGGAATCATGAAGGGTTTGTTGTTTTTTTTTTGGCTCTAAAGTGATTTTACTTTGAAATTCAGTGATTATGTATTTGGCTGTTTGAACACTTAGCACTCACCTCATTCCCCTCCCTCTGATGGTGTAAAACCCCGTTCTGTGGCTTCTCCCAGGGAAGTCATATTCACCTGACTGAAGTGCTGGGCCGAAACCACACTAAGCACTTTTCAGCCCATTCCCACACCTGTGAAATTAATGTTTTACTGCTGTTTACACACAACTGCAGTTGCTGCCTTGCTGCTGAGCAGCAGCTGGGGCTGAGGGCAGGCCAGCTGCAGGCTGCCACCGCTGGAGAGGAGCGCGTGGAGCAGTGATGGAAGATCCAGCCCTACAGCTCCCTAATTGCAGCTGGGATTTTGCAGCTGTGCAGTCGCACCATGAGAAATACATTCAAAGCTGCAATTCAGTGAGCATGCTTTTCAGGCCAACAAATTTGCCTTGTGAGCTGGAGAGAAATGAGCTCTATAGACCGAATTTTTTATTTTTTTTTTTAACTTCTTTTTTTTTTAAAATATTATTATTTTCCTGGTTGCAATCCCTTTTTGCTGTCTGTCACTGGTAATTTTCAGTGCTCAGGAATAGAGATAAGCATCCTTCATGGCATCCTTTGAGGACCACTAAGTAATTGCTTTTCAGGCTGTGAACAGCTTTAAAAAAAAACCTATGAATGTTTTGCACTCTTTGAATCGTCATTTTTCCATTTTTCTCAAATGTTTACTGTGCAATCTCAGGCAAGTCATTAAACTGTTTTGTAGTTACTTTAGCCATTTATACAGTGATGGCAGTAATACCTTAAAGAAGCTTTTTGAGCTTAATTTAATGATTATATAATTGTTTGAAATGTCCCAGTGTTAGTCTGAAAAGAGATGGTCCTATTGAAATGGAGATTTCACACTGAAAGTGCATTCACTGCACTCTGAGGGAGGATAGGGATGCTTAATTTTTTTTAAAGAGGGTAGATATTTATTTTGGCCATTCAAAAATGGCAAAAAATACAGCTAGTTTGGAGTATTTTCCCCCCTTTTTTCACTAGCAAATTTTGTGATCAAACTTGCCACCTGCTCAGAAAAATCAACTTTTTGGAAAACTATTTACATTTTTCTCTGGTTATACACATTGTTATATCTTAATTAAAAATACAACTGTTAAAATTATTAAAAATTGTCAATTGCTGTGCAAAAGCAGCTTAAATTTTTTTGCTCACATGAGTATATATTAATCACTTGCATGCATTTGTTCCTATCTACTATATGGCATTATTAATTACGCAATGTTATTGGAATGAAGCTGGTCAAGAAAGGTGGAACAGTGGTCAAAGTTTTAGCTAGATTCTTTCTTGTAGGCAACAAGTGAATTCCCTTGCTGATAAATATTCCAGAAATACAAGAGAAGGCAAAATAATTGGCAACCTTGGACAACCTTTATTCCACCTGATCAGAATGGCCTGCTTGAATTTGCACATTGATTTTTGCAGGGGATCTTTCTGTGAGCTTATCTGTATTGACTAAATGTTATGCAGCTGAGTCTTTATTCTCTCTTGGGTCTGAGTGGTAGAATTAGCTCAAAGAACAAGGAATGCTGAAGAAATTAAAAAAGGAAAAACACTATTGGGTATAATCAGAATTATTCTAGAGTTTATGTTAGCATTTTGTTGTTATTTTAAGCAAGCACCACACTTGTTTCTCTTTCAACTCCATCTTGAAATTGAGAAAATTTTATTCCTCTGCTTTTTTAATGTGGTTCTACTGAGAGAGACATTATAGTTGCATCTGCATGGAAAACAGTATCTTGAAGTTATCTAGCAGTGACAGAGTACTGTCTTTTTTGGCAGAGAATTTTGAAAGCCTCTTGGTTCCAAGCTGGATCTTAGCACTGTTTCTCCTTAGGGGAAAATGTTGTGCTGCCCTGTAAATGCAGTATATCAGTGCTGTCATCCACCTGTTGGGCCTAAATGTGTATTAGCTGTTAAAATGGGTTCAGCTTTTCTACGTAGCTATGCAAAATAATTTTTTCTCTATGAGAAGGTTAAAATGAGTTTTCTTATATACACAGAGAAAAAACTGCAGCCCTTGGTTGTTGATTTCTATAAAGATAAACAACGTGGGCCTATTCTTTGGTTGCTATTTACGTGTGCTGAGTTGGACCAGCCAGAAGATATAAATTGCTTTTAGTGACACTGTGTCAATTTTTATCCATGGGCCTTCTAAGCTGGAGAGCTATAGCTGTAGATTACCCTTCTCTGTGTCTTATAATAAGTGATATAGAGGTTGCATTACAGCTCTCTTCTCTTTTCTCCCTGTCTAAATGAGGGACTCTGTCAGCCTGGTACTTTGTTATCTACTTTCCAATGAAATATTTCAATTTTTGATCAGGACCTGGTATTCTTAACTCACTGAAAAAGGGCAGTGCCACTTATCTGCAAGATTTTTAAACATTTTGCTACCAAAATGGGAGGCTGATCATCTGTTTTCTTCATGGATGTCTTCATGATTATCCATCCATCCCCATATATTCACATATACACAATTTGTATATGTGAATCATCTTTTCACAATTTAAAAGATGATTCTTTTATTATGTTACGTTAAAAACAAGTGTGTGGAGAGGTTGGCAGGGAAGAGCTAAGGGAAAAAAGCCCAAAGTGTTTAGATAAGCGCTGTATCCTCCATTCTGGAAAATTCTGCTGATATCTTCTGATGCTTTGAGCTTCCTGATTCATATTAAGGAGAGAGTTAAAAATGAATGCTGAGGACCATAAATTAATTGACCCAATCTTTTTTTTTTTTTTTCAGGAAGCTAGTTAAGAATTTCCTGACTTTGGAAGATGTTGTGTGCTTGCAACTCTATTGAACTTCAATAGGCTATGATGAATAGCTCCATATTTTGAAAAATCAGGTCATTTATTTCAGTATTCAAGTAACTTCACTTTACAAATCTGTTTCAAGAGGGAATTTTTTGATCGTACCAGTCCCCAATTAAAATTTGTCAATTGCTATGCAAAAGCAGCTTAGATTTTTTTTCTCACATGAGTATATATGAACCACTTCCATGCATTTGTTCCTATCTAGTGCCCTAGTTTTTCTTCACTAGAAACTTCCAGCAAGACTGGGACTGTTAATATGTTCAGCAAGGTACCCATTGCAAGTCTCTCAGCTCCCCTGAGATTGTGATAGCACCTCTTAGGAATTTTAAATCTTTCTGTGCATCCTGAATTCTCAGTGCCAGCTTTACTTAGCACTTGAATGAGCTCTCTTAAAACTTTGTCCAAGTCTTGCTAGGGTTTTTGAAGCTTTCTGGAGAATTTGGTTGTTTCTTTTTTTATTTTTTTTTCCTCTGACAGGAATTCTATCTGCTGCTGCTTGTTATATGTTTACATTAAATCTTTTTTTCCTGACTGTTTTGCAGTGCTCTGCAAGCCCATCAGGTTTCTCTAGTGGATACTTTATTTTAATAAGTGTATTGAATGCTTCGTTTAACTTTACTGTTTTGAAGTGCCCAGAGACACCATGCTTGGATGAGCAGTTATGTAAGTGCAATTTGTTGTGGTTTTTTTAGTATCAGAATTAGGATTCAGCTGAGGTTTGAAGGCTCGCAGTGCATGTGTGTGTGGGGGGGGAAGTAAACAAATAAAGGAGAGTTTAGTGCATCCACACACAGAGCCCTGAACTGCTTTTCTTCCCTGTGACTGCTCTGCTTGCTGCTGATCAGAGCCCCAAATGCCCTCCCAGCACTCCAGTGGCTGTTGCCTGGTGTCTGAGGATGCACTGAAGGATAAGATTGATGCTAGCAGAGGGCTGGATGTGTTTTGCAGAGAATTCCAGATGCGGAACTGTTATCTCACTATGTCTCCTCGCCGTTATCATTATTCCGTAATTATTGCTGGTGTGTCCGCCCTGGTGAATGGATGTTTCATTAGTGACACTTTGTTGTCTACAGGCTCTATGTGTGGCCCTTGTGGTTGCCAGATTTCATACAGGGGCAGTTCAAATTCATCATTTGTCTGGCATTCCTAAAACACATTATTTCCTTTGCCTGGCCACTGGAGGAGCTCAATCTTTCCTTCTGTTACTCTTTACCCAAGACATTTACAGAAGAGATGTAGTAGGGGAGATGGTGCACACATTGTTGAGGAGGAAACTCCACAAAACAGTGAGCGGTATTTGGGGATTTTCTTTATTATTATTATTAATTTTTTTTCCAGTAGCTGCAAGGGCTTATCAAGCCACTTTCTGTGCATCACTTTCCAGCTACTGCATGAAGCAGTCTCCAGTTATGGTTGTGATGGTATTTTTAACTCACAACTCAAGTCCCTCAAAGCCTTAATGGTCTCCAGGAATATGTGAGGGAATCAGGCACAGTGTTTGCCAAGAATTCACAACACTGGAGAGAAGTATTATGTAGGAGTAGAACATCAACAAGGAAGATACAGTGTGCTAGAAAAGAAAGAATTCAATGATATATATACCAGGTAAAATGGAAAATAACCACATCCTTTCAAGGGCAGGTGGAATGTATAACAAAAAAAAAATAGGAGGTGTTTTCATTGGGTTTTTGGGGACATTGATTTTTTTTTCCTGGTGGTGTGACGTATGTTGGTTATTTTGTTCTGTTTGTTTGTTTGTTTTTTCTGTTTTCATAGAATAGCTTATGTTGGAAGGGACCTTAAAAATCATCTATTTCCAGCTTGCCTTGTTTGAAGTGGAAGTTGGATTGCAAATGGGTCTGATACATAAATATTGTTCATCTGCACAGAGGGGAACATTTATTGCAAAGAAAGCAAACAGTGTTTTATGGGAAATCCTGGCTCCTCAAGGGAATTCACAGGCAGAGTTAGAAATCCCACGTCACAAAGAAATATAAAAAGCCTGGCTTCATATGTATCATTGCTGAGTAACCTGTGAGGAAATATTATTATATTGCAGAGAGTTGATATCTGCTGTGCAGGGAGTCTATGAGGTTAGTAGAGGTCAAGTCCCAAAATGCTGTAGCCCCCTATAGTGGGAATTTCCAGTGATGATGAAGATATAGCTGTAATGTCTTCATAATCATATAGAGTTTAAAACAGCTGGAAAAAAAGGTGGGGTGGAGGTGGGAAAAAGCGGGGGAGTCCTTCTAGAATGAGCAACAAACACAACCCAGTGTTATCTTCCTGATCCCACTGCCTTGCAAAGGAAAGAAGAGTTAGCAACATTTGTGCTTGGGTTTGTGTTACTTTGTAAGCTACAAATCAGTACATTTCAGTTAATTCTGCTTTTTCAGAACTACAATTTACTAATGGAGGAATTATGTCAGCCTGTGGCCAATTCACCATAAATCACAGCAGATTCTTGTGCTTTGAGCTCCCTTTCTGTGCTCCTACACTGACATGAGTGACTTGGTGACACAGAAAACCCATCCTGTGCCAGATCTTTCTTAGAGAAGAGAAACAGCATCTTTTTTGACCAATGGGGTTTAGTACTGAAGGATTAATATGTGATCCTACTTAGCAATACAGGGCACAACCAACACTGCCTAATCTAGATCAGCCATGTTTTAAACACTTTTTTGTAAAGTTTATTATTAACCTCTCTTCAGAAATCAACAGAACAAATTTGGAAAAACAACTTTTCAGCCTCCTATGGGGCCAAAAATATATGTGCTCTAAAGCATCTTATTTTGGAGCACACCACCTCATTGTCAGGCAGGTGTGACTTACAGAGATTTATCCCTGCTGCTTGTTTTTACTGGAGATGGCTGAGGTGATGGAGAATGGGACATACTGCACCTCAGCTGGGGAGGAGTGGCTTCAGGCTTCCTCAACTTCATCTCTCTGAGGTCTTCTTGTCTTCTTTCTCTTTTTTCCTTTTTTCTTTCTTGCTTGCCAGCTGACAGGCCACTGTCCTGCTTTGCTGGGAGGTGTCAGCTGGCTGAAACAAGCCTGATTCCCATACAGAGCTTTGCAGGTGCCAGGGTTCCACCTCCTGGACTACTTGGCTAAGGATGGATTGTAGAAAAAACTATTGAACATCTGAAATCACTGGAGTACATTCTTTTTCATTATTTTTTTTTTCTGGGCCTCCACATACCTAGCTTGTGATTATCACTTAATTCTGTGACGTCACACTTTGCCCTTATGCATTGTTTATTTTTGTTTAAGTTTTAGAACAATCATCTGCAAATTGCAATTCTTAGTGCTCATTTATATGCAGAGATTGCACTTTAACTAACAGATTTTTAAATCCACTCAGATAATTCTGTGCAACCCATATGTGTGCAATTAGCTTAAGTCAGTTAAGAATCCTCTCCAGCTCTATGGATACAAGCCACATTTAAAATAGGAAAGGATATAAGAATTCGAAACAGGCTAAAGGACATAAATTTAAAAGCAAAGTTTCAGTTAATGTGATGTGCTTTCATCAGCTGTCAGGTTCTATTCCTAGTTTTTCATTGATTTACTGCTTTGCTGCATGAGTGGCTTTGCTTCTCAATATCCCTGCCTGCAAAATTAGGATTTGCTGACATCGCTTGTAGGAGGATATAAGTGGGGTTGTTTGGGAAAATATTTTTCAGGATTTTTTTTTTGCTTATTTTTTTTTAACTCCATTGAAAGCTTACGCTTTTCTATGAATAATGGATAATCAAACCTGGAGACAAATCTTCCCATTTAAAAACAGAACTTCCATTTGGAACTGTCATCACTGTGCCATTTGGGAGTTGTTTGGCTGCTCTTGCACAGGCTCCTCCAGCCAAACTACAACTCCCATGCTGCATCATGATTCTGCATCTCCCTGAGTTGCTGTCACAGAGTCCTGATGTTGCCTTTAGGGAAAGTGTGTCCCCCTCAGGGAAATGCTCTGAAAGAGAGGAACAGGTACCTAAGAAACCTCAAATTCATGTTTTCTGAGACATATCCTTAACCAGTTCTGATGTTTTGGGTAGTAAAATTTAGAGTTTTGACAGAAAATTCAGAATTTTCTGGGGAATTGGCGTTGGATTGGTGAGGAAAAGTCAACATTTCTGCAAAAAGGTGGATAGTTATAAGAGCTGAAAAGTGAAATTTCCACCCAATACCAGTGTCTAAGAATGCGGTTCTAAGGCTTTTGTATTGAATAAAGTATTTGAAGAGCCTCACAAGAGACTCTTGAGATGACTCTATGTTGTGGATAAGAACTCAGTTTTTATTTGTTCCCTGAATCCTTATTTGCTCCTCCATAAAATAGCACAAAACTTTTATTACTTGAACTTTTCTCATAGATGACAGTGCAAAGTGTGGGCAACTGCAGGTGAATGAATTATCTAATTATTATTTAATGATTGTTGCTATTATAAATAGAAGTAAAATAGAAATGAGCTGGGCATCCTTTGGAACTGGGAGGGAGGTTGGGCTGTTTGTTCACCTTTCCAGCAGATCAGGTGAACTCCTTGTCTTTTTTGATTATGACATTGGCAGCATTAGCTGGGGTGAGGCAGGTCTCGTTCTGCATCTCCAAGTGATTTGTGACCAAGTGTGACTTAATGAAATGTGTCCACAGAGAGAAAAGGAGCCCTTCTATCAGAGGCAGAGGATAGAGATACAGTACATGCACAGACCAGGAAGAGCACAGATTGCATCATTTATCTTGGGAAGGAAGGAATTGTCCATTGTGACAAAATCAGTCAGATGCAGCGAGTAAAACGCTGAAGGTTCATTACCCTAATTAGTATCAGTGCTCAGCTGAAGGGAGGCAGGAAAAAACTGGCAGAGTGATAGCTCAGGATGGTGTTTGTCCAAGAGGAAGAATTGTGCATCATGGATTTAGCAGTCAGTGCTGGGAGGGGAGGGTGGTGCAGCGGCCACTGGCTGAAATGAGACAGGTAATTTCATGGGAACACAGGTAGCACAAAGTGTCACGCAGGACATGAGTCTGGCATTGTCTGTGTGTAAGGTGCCACAAAAAACATGAGAAGAGAGTAATAAAAACTTTCCTCTTAAAGGCTTGGTGATAAAATAAATAGGCAGCATTTCACAGTGTGATTGAAAAAACATCATTGTTTGGTACTTTATGGGGATCTCTTAGGAGAAGCTGACTTTTTGGCCTTGTTTTTTATCATCTGGCCAGTTAAAAAGGGCCAGCCTGCTTTGGTGCTCCAATGCTTACTGTGGTCTTTAATTCTGATTCAAAACAGTTTGGTTTTTTAAAAACCAGATGTGGTACAAATGAAGTTTGAGGACAATCAGCATGGCAGTAGGTCATGCATAAGTAAGGATGGGAGTGTGATCAGGACTTAAGAATGAAATACAGACTTGAAGAAGAGATAAGGAATAGGGATTGTAGCTCCTGGACTCCCAGTTGTTTTGCTTATATTGGAAAGGTAAACTGCTCTTGAGCCTGGTTCTGTTGTACACATTTTAGCATTTATGTTGGAGTCAGAAGGAAAGAGAAGGATGGGAAATAAATTGTTAACTGCAGAAATGCTGATAACAACTGTTTCATTGTAAAGCCTCCAAAATTTACATTGTTCTGGTGATGTTCCATTTCTGGAATAATCATTGGCATCACAGGGCCATACCAGGATGCAATGTAGACATTATGATTTCAGCCCATGGGCTTGAACAAAGCCAGAGTCCAAGCCAGAAAATAATGGTTATATTTCTGACTCTCTCCATTACAATGTGAAGGAGGGCTTTACTGCTGCTACTGCTTCCTCCCATAACCAGACTTATCTCTGGAAAGATTTGAAATGAAGAGAAACAAAGAATTTTCTATCCATCTTGTATTTTTCCCCTCCATGTTGCTCTCAGTTTTCTGAATGGCAGGACCATAACATCTTAATAAAAACATTTCAGTTTTCATCCTAGGCTGCTGTTATTTATAAAGTCCAGTATGGTGTGTCTGGTTGAAGCTGCCTCATGCTGCTCAATGGCATCTTGATGTTTACTTGTGCCTGCTGCCTTTTATATAGACACTCTCATCCTGCTCTGGTACTGCTGTCTGCTTTTAAGATGCACAGTGAATGGTGATGCTTCTCTCTACATATCAAACATGATGCATCCCTTTAGATTTTATATTTCCCTGTGCCCCAGGTGCTGTTATTATCAGTCCTGACATCATTCATTCAATATGATGGCTCCTGTCTTTCCTTTTATCTGTTATGGACAGGAGACTGGGAAGTATTTTATCTTCCAAGCACAGCAACATATTTTCTTTAAAAAGTGACTTTTCTCTCTCTCCATTTCATTCTTTCTTGTCTAATATCTTGTGTATTATTCTTATCCCCAATCTCTTTACTACACAACCCTGTTCAGTTTTGTTTTTCCTGTGTTTCTCATCCCCTGCCGTTTTTGTATCTGTGTGGGACACAGGCTTTTTGCAGTACACTGGAATGTTCCATTGACCTTATCAAGGCTCATGTTAGGACCAGGTAGGATCTCTCCATCCATCCACATGGCTTGTGCAGAGTTTTGTGCAATTTCTGAGGTTACTTTGCCCTCAAAGCCAAAATGTCTTGGCTATATAAAAGTAGAGGGGGAGGGAGGACTATAACAAACATATCGGGCTTTTGAACAAGAGAATCAAAGTTGAATTATTTGAGATATCTCTGGGTAGTACACTTGGGTTGAAGATATGTAAAAAATAGCAGATTTTCAGGTACTTTATATAGAGCCACTGAAGTGGTGTTTTTACTGGAATTTTTTCTGGCAATTGTTTTGTAAGCTGCCACTTGTCCCATCCAAGGTGGCATGTAGTCTTCGTAATGCTTCAAAAGAGAAAAGACATGTAAAGCATTTAAAGGAAATATAATAGCTTGGAACTGTGTTGTAAGAAAGACCTTTGATTTGAGTAGTGAATTTCATTAAATCCTGCCAAACATTCAAAGCCAGTCTCAGCTCTCCAGTCCCTTTATTTGCTATCAGCATTTGAAATCAGCTTAATATTTTACCTTCACCCTTGGCTGCAGAGCATAACGGGCAAAACCAATATCTGTGCATGTCATCACTATTAGGAAAGAGAGAGGAGGAAAGAAGGGATAAGGAGAAACAGGACTGGCAGGGAATTGGCATGTTCAAAGGTAAACAGATTTTAGCAGAATGAAGGAAGGACAGAGCAGGGTGGGGAAAATCAGCCTCTTGTAATTAAATTTGAGTTCTGCATGTCCTTAAGAGCTGTGGATACAGCCAAGCTGAGGGCTAATATTTAAAGCTTTAAATGAGCAGAAATGTTAATCTTTGAAGGGACAAAGCTGAACTTTGTCTCCAAGCTCTTGGCTTTATGTAGAGATGATACTTCCTTTCCAAACTGTTCACAAGAACTTCCAAATTACTGTTTTAGGGTTGGATTACACTTCTTAAACTAATACTAAGCGCAGCAGCAGGTGTGAACTGCAGAGCTGGGGATTGTCTTGTCATAGTCACCTCTGAAAAAAGTCACATTTTGTGTCAGAGCAACAGAATTGGTAGATTGTATTATGGACTTAATTAGGAGTTTTTCTTATGTGACATATCCTGGGATTTCTTTATAATTGCTGAAGGAATAATCGACATTTTTAGAAGCTTTTAGTTTAGTCTAAAAAATAAAAATGAGTTTGGCAGTGGCTTAATATTAATCTCTGTATTTACTGAATCCTTTTAGCAGTTTCTATTCCCTGCTTTTTTTCTTCCTTTATGTTGGACTCATCCAGTGGGTACAAAGGCATTTTAGCAGAGGGAAGTGTGGATGGTTTGAGGAGGCAAAACTAATGTCAATTCCCACAGGAAAGGGGGATATAGTAGATTTGGGGTGTGACCAATGGCAATGATGAAAAACTATTTCTGTAGCTCTGAAACAGACTCCCTTCCTTTTTTTTTCCTTGATATTAACCTAAAACATGGGAATACAAGTCCAGCTATCATTCTTCCCTTCAGAATTAAAATTTTGCTGTTATTCTCAATTAGTTTTGCTCCTTGCTACAACTGTGATGGAGGAAGACATCACAACTTTATATCAAGGAAGCGTTTGGGTTTTATTTTTTTGCTGGTCACATTGGAGAAAGATGAGTTTCTTTATGCAGTCCAGTGACTCTCTCTGTGCCATTGTACCTATCGAAGGGAAGCTTTGTAGGCACACAAATCCTTGGCAGAAATACAGCTGCTAATCTCACCTGAGCAGCTGTTGTCCTGAAGATCAGGAGAGGTGAGCCTAAAGGTAACTTTATTCGAAGAGCCCTTAGAAAACACAACACAAACTGTCATGTTTTCATGCAGAATTTTTGGCAGAAGCCTCCCAGCAGCATTTGCTGACTTCCCAAGTGTTAGCTATTGCTAGTGTTTTCTGATTTGCTGAGTGAGTAACATGGGAAGTATGGATTATAAGGAAATAAGGGAATTCAAATAACTTAAACTAGAGTAAATTTGGAATGGATCTTGTGGTGTTGCCAGAAACCCCACAGTGTCATTAAAGACCTTGTTTTTTACATTAAAGATATATGAAATATCCTTAGTGAGTCATTATTTCTTTGTCTTCCATTTTTAACCAGTTCTCCGTTATTTCCACCTAATTAAAAAAAAAAAAAAAACCACAAAACATTCCTGTTTTATGACCCTTTTATTCCAAGCATTTTGCAAGGCATTGATAATGCCCAAGATGCCACATGCAGCACACCCTAACCTCTATCAATACAACAGCAGAACCCATCTCTATTAGTACATTTATATTTTAATTTCAGCAAAGCTGGATGCAACTCCGTAGCTAGACATTCATCCAACATTTAGGATATTTTAGCTTTTTTGAACAAGAAGCACCCCAATTTTGCAGTGCCACTGGAAGCATTCTAGAGGATAGTTTGGAGATGATGAGGACCTACCACAATATCTCATATGCTGGAGAGTGGATTCCAGAATTTTATCACCACACTGTGATTTGAAAATTATCAACCAAATTACAGCAAATCCTTTGATGAGTGTAAGGCTCTGATCTACACAGTCACTAACAAGGGAGTGAGTTGAATTTTTCAGAATTGCACAGTGCTGCACTGCTCCACACGGTCAAGTATCCTGACAATCTTCCACTGATCATTGAGTCAGTAACAGAATATGTTGTAACTAACTAAGGGAAATGCTTCCTCAGTGCAAATCTGGGATTCTTATTTAGCTTTTTATCCAGCCTTTGCAGTGAAGCTGGGTAATTGTTCTACATAATGCTCTAGCAGGCATCATGATCTCCTTGATGGGCTTTAGATAGAGACATTTCTTGTGAGAAGAGAAGCTTAAATGAGACACCCAGCTCATCTCATTTAAGTACATTCATGTTTCAGACTGGTCAATGAGATTTGAGTGCCTGTCTTCAATTAGAATGAGTAGAAGTTGGATGTTCTTGTTTGCTCTGGGGGTTTTGAGAAGCCTGTGCTCTATGCAAGCAGCATGAATTTCATAGCACAGAATTTAGAATGTTTCAGAAGACTTCTTTCTAAATGGCCTTTTGATTTGTGCCTTCTTAGGTAAGTGAAAAACTGCATTTATTTGCAGGATGGCAATTATGTGAACCTTACAAGGAAAGGAAATTAAATTAATAAAATTTAACTAGGAAAATTAATACAACTATAAGAATCTGAAATATATAATATGGATTATTGATTCATTCCAGCCCAATGTTCAAAACCATTATATCTGTGTTCTATTGACATTCTCTGTCCTTGTGCCACGGCTTGCCAGGATTGGAAATGCTTTGGAATCAGCTCTTGTTTTGCCAGTTTGTGATGTGCTGCTTCCTGATTTCAGCCTTCGTTGTTCACTGAGTGGAGATGATCTCAACAGGCAGTGGCTGACACCCAGCTCCCAGCTGCATCCAACAATTTACCACGCCAAAGGTCTCCTCTATTACCTGAGCAGCATTGGCCGGGCTCCTCTGGTGAGTCTCTTCCAGGTTCTCTTGTGTGATTCTGTCAATGGATTGATTATTGTACTTGTGTGAACAGCTTTGTTAGGGAGCTGGAGTGATTTGGGAGCATCATGTCCTGTTGCGCTTTCATCTTGTGGAACTGTTTTGGAAGTCTTGGATATTTATCACTTATTGAATCTTCTAACAAGCATCTCTCTTCTAACAAGCATCTTTTAACAAGAATCTCTATATACCTGGAATAAAAATGAGAAAATTAATTTCTGAAAGCTCTTTAGATCCTCAAAGTGCTCCAACTAAGCTCAATATTATTAGTCAGTTATTACTATCTTCATGGAAGCATTAGGAGAAATTCCAAAAAGATTTAGTCTAAATGGAATGTGCTAAACCCCATGCAATCACAAAAACATAGGAAGCAGCCCTCAAAGTGTGTGAACCTCCCTGCTGCTTTGGTAATGGGGAAAGGATTGGGTTTGGGGGCTACCAGAAATTCGTGAGATGGGTCTGGGATCCATCCAATCTGCTCAGCTGCCCAGCAGAAGGAAAAAATAGTTCTGAGACCCCATGAGGAAAACCACAAGGAGCTTCAAATGTTGACAAACAGATATGGATACAGGGACTGGTAGGTTTGTTGGTGATAGCTACAGCCAGGAAAGAAATGTCCAAGTGCACCAGAGTCCCTCTGGGTTTGTTAAGAAAAGCCCCAAACAGGGTGAAAATGTCTGTGATCTTCTCTGTGAGAATTCTTGCATAATTTAGTTTTTGTCTAAGCTGACAGCCCTGAAATATATCTCTGTAGGCTGAGGAGTATTGTTGAAACTCAGAGTTGCAAACTGAGTCACCAACATTTTCCTTTGGTTCAGAGCAGTGTGGGATGAGTCTTGTTTTACCCTGTAATTTGCTGTCTGGCCTCTCTTAGTACATGACCCTCCTTGTCATGTTCAGGTGCATAAAGTTGAATACTCACTACAAGTTTTCATCATTGTTGAGTGAAGGGAGGCTATTGATCCTACCATCTCCCTCACTCACTGACTGCATGTCAGACTTCATAAACTGATTTTTCTTTGCCTTTGAAGAATGCATTGATTTTAGTTTATACAGTCTCAAAAATGCCTTTTCCCTCCTTCAGAAGAGAGTTTGGGGGTGGGGTTTTTTGTTTGTTTTTATTGGGTTTTCTTTTAACCTATAAGATCCCAGGGAGCCAAGTTCACTGGTAGCCAAATGATTTCTGTGAGCTGATTTGGTTTAATTTATCCTAGGGATGTGCAAGCAGTTTCTTCAAAGCAAAGAAAAGCTGCTTGAAAGAGAAAAACAAAGAACTTTAGCAGCCCTTCAAACCAAGGCCACTTTAATTCTTTAGTTAACAAGAAAACAGCCTGTTAAATGTTAAATTTTTACTTACCTTGTTGCCTGTGGGAACCCTAATGGGACCGAGAGACTGGGTGCACTGGGACATTGCAGAATCTCATTTCTAGTGAAGAGCAGGATGCTCTAAAAGGGGAAAGGAACTTCCAGTGGACCAGAAGTCTCTGAGCAGAGTTTGCTGCCTCTCAAAGTCATTATATGAAGCTTGGAAACAAGCACAGCCTGCAATAATGTACTCATTGAGAGGAAAAAAACCTCTAAGCATGTCTACCTCAAAACTGGCATTTAGTGTCCTGTCACAATGTTATTAAGAAAGAGACTTGACACAAAAAAGAGAAGTAATTTCAAAAAGTTCAGTTTTCCAACAGCTTTTCTTGCTTTCCACTTTATATATTGCTTTTATTAAAAGGTACCTAGCTCTGTGACTCATAAGGAGAGTTGTTTTTGAGCTAGAAGGCAGTCCTTACCTTTAGGATGATCAGTATGATCAGTGCTGGCAAATAACTTCAAATAGATTTAAAAATTGTGCATGTCTTTGAGTCATATCCCAGTGAGTGCAGGCTTGGGAGTCTGACTGGTTTGTGTGTCTCAGTGTCCCAGCCATATGGGAGGACAGGCTGAAGAGAAAGCACTGGGAGGTGCCAAGTCTGCTCAGTGCTTGCCCAGACATATCCCAGGAAAAATTCTGTGTTGGGCACTCAGACTCCAAAATATCTCTTAGCCTTGGCTGAATGGTGAGACATAAGCTACCCTGTGGTGTGAAAATCAGGCAGAAGGATGTGCTGTAGAGAATAATTGAGTATAAACATTGGGAGTGACTGCAGTATCCAGTCAAATTAATTAAAATGTAGCGCTATGCAAGCATTTTCAGTGTTTTCAGTGGCACTGACGCTTCTCCTGTGGAAGCTGGAGACACTCAGTGAAAGATTCCACGGCCTGAACCAGCTGCCATATTACAGAACCTGGCTTTAGTAATCTTTTACCAGTAAAGTCTCAATCCAGATCTGTTACTAAGCACCTGTCTGCAGGCTTCTTGAGGTGCAGAATTATAGACCTGCTACTTATCAGGCAGCTCCACTCTCTGATCATCCCTGCATGGTTTCTGATAAATAATATTTTAAGCAGATAATATATTGTCTTTTGTGTGCTGTAATTCTGTAAATTGGCAGGTAATTGATATGCAATTGAGCTGAGTTTTCCGCCTTGAAATCAGACAAAAGCTGTAAAATTCTCTTTGATATTCATAGAAATACATTCTAGGTGCTAACTGTCGTTAACCTGAGCCATGACTGTGTATTGCTGGTAGCTTAGATGAAACACTAGCTGGAAAAATGTCTGTCATTTAGAGAATTAATAAATGCAGCTCTTTGGAAGGGGGCATTCCAGGATAACTGTGTGTGGATCAGAGCTGTTGTTGGGTAGGTGGCTGTTCACATGCTCCAGGTGTGCAACCTGCAGCCCCACAAAAAGATCTGGAGGTGATGGTGGTGTGGGAAGGGAAGATGACAGGACAGAAACCAAAGGAAGCAGCAGCATGTAAGTTATGGCATGTGTACAATTGTCCATCTGACTGGTTATTACGTGTGCCTCAGCCCCTCCAGTGTCAGAGGAGCTGAAAGAATGTATGTGCTCAATTCCCAGATAAATAAACTCCCTGACGTGCTGCAGCTAAACTTAGTTACTGTGGAGCTGGTAAATAAGCAAATGAGGGTAAGTCTTGCCCTAGCAGTTGGTGGAAGAAGCTCATGTTCTCCATCTGTTTCTCCCCTCTTGTGCATGTATTTAGGTAGGAATATGGGTGGGAGTGTTGATGTGCTGGAGGTGGGAAGGCTCTGCAGAAGGACCTGGACAGGCTGACAGTGAGGGCATGTCAGTCTCTCCTCCCAAGCTGACAGGACAAGAGGAAATGGCCTCAGGTTGTGCCAGGGGAGGTTTAGGTTGGATATGAGAAAGAAATTCCTTCTCTGAAGGGTTTTCAGCATTGGAAAAGGCTGCCCAGAGCGGTGGTGGAGGTGGCATCCTGGAGGTATTGAACAGATGTGCAGTTGTGGCGCTTGGGGATGGGGTTTAGTGGTGGATTTGGCAGTGCTGGGTTAATGATTGGGCCTGATGATTTTAGAGCTATTTTCCAACCTAAACGATTCTATTTTTTGCACCCCATATTTCTCCCCCACCTCTATGTGGGTCCATATGTGGGTCCATTTTTCTCTACCTTCCTACACACACTCATTTGTCTCCAACATAAAAACAGTTTCAATGAATTCTTGAAGCTCCTTTCTACTCTACAGTGAATGCTGTTGGTTTAAAATGAAATAATTCCTTCTCTTTAGAGATTCTTATATTTTCATTGACAGATTTCTGAATATTCCTGATTAAGACATGGAAAATATATGTAACAGCCATGTGTACATCGACTTCATATCTCAGAGGGCACTGAGATTGATTATTCTTTAAGACCTGGGTCAATATTTACCTCTCGGGTCATTAAATTGTGATTTTCATTTCCATGGGAATCAATATCTGCCTATAAAGGCAATCAAAACTTCCGCTAAAATGGGAATGTGCCTTGTGCCTCGTTTATATGACAGCTGACAGGAGAGATGGATTGGACAGACAGATAAATTAGTGTGGAATGAGATTATTTGCCTTGAATATGGGTCGTTTTCTGTGCTTGACTTGCAGGAATTCATGCAAAGGTCTGGCAATACAATTGCACAATTATATTTTCCAGAAAATTATGTAGCATGGGTTTTTAATTTAAAGAAGACAAAGGAATGATTAATCATTTGGGGAGGCATAGATTTCAAGTCCCGTGAGGATAAAGCTGGAGTTTAGGAGTTGAGAAGTAGAAAGAGCCTGACAAATTGCTCCGTTGTGGTATCAGGAGTTCTCATGAACCCTTAGGTTCCTGAGTTGCCATGGATTCTTGCCCAGGTGTCATGTTTATTTCTGCTGCAGACAGAAGTGCACTAGGCTTGACTCTGGACCCCTGAGATCATGTCAGATCAAATAAATAAAGCAAGATACAAGTGACTAATGAAGTCTGACACAGGTCAAAGGCACGGCCCAGAGTCTAAACTACTCTGAAGAGACCTGAAAAAAAAAACATTAACACCTCCCTGCCATAGTCTAGCAGCGGATATTATGAAGAACCAAGAAACCTTTCCAATGTTCAACATTTTGCCTTATTTTTTCCTCTCTCCAGGTCTTCTGTGACTACCATGGGCACTCCCAGAAAAAGAATGTGTTTCTCTATGGCTGCAGCATTAAAGAGACCTTGTGGCAAGCAGGCTGCATGGTTGACACAGCAGTTGTCACAGAAGATGTTGGCTACAGGGTAGGTCCTCTTGGTTCCTTCCTTAATTACCAGCCCCTATGTGCTTACATATTAAAAATATTTAAGATAAGGTCACCTCAGAAATTTTAGCAATAGGGAGCAAGCTTTCCTTGCTCCAGAGGAATAATGGTCCAGAGAATTTTGAGTCACATGTTATATCTTCATGCACCAGATATTAGGGACCCATTTACTGAAGGTGTATTTGCTATTTATTTCATTTCAGTAAAATGATGCACTATAACATTTGGCTACATGCTAATAGGACAGAGATATTTTTGTGTGTTTTATAATTTCTAAATATACGTACAATTTTGTCCTCACCATCCTACCCATGATATGAAAATAAATGGGAATTATGTAATTTTAACTGAGAAGACGATGGTGTCCCACAGTCCTACTCAATTGAATTTCTTCATCGCAAAATGCTCCTGGTCCCACTGAAAACATGAAATAATTCAACGGATGCCAAACAAATCTATCATAGTGAAGCTATCTCCAGAACAAATGTTTGGTGTCACACCTGAGAATTATTTTTTTTTCCTTTTGGAATTAGAAAAAATTCTAAAATTTATTTTACTTCTGCTTCATGGGAATATTATGTTCATCAAACTCTCTTTTGGATTTCCTGCCCATCTATCTCTTCTTTTTTTTTTCTTTTTTTTTTTTCTTACTTTTTTTAAATCTGTTATAATGATATTTTCCTATTAAATAAGTTTTTTCAGGAAAAAGAAATATAAGGTCCAATTCTGGTCTTAAAAAATGTTAATTTCACAAAACATTAATTGCGGCCTTAAACTGATTACAGAGTTACAGCTTGGATCACTCAAACCTGAAAGAGGTTGAAAAGTCTTTGTCAGTTTATGCCTCTGTATAATTTTTGCTACTTCAGCATAAATACTCAACATCCTTCCATGAGATTTTCATGTTTTCTGTGCTTATCTTATGGAACTGCACAGAAAAAAATGCAGATTTACTGGAGGAAAGTGCCCCAGTGCTGGCTGAGAGGGGTCCCTGTGGCAAACATTGATTCCTGGGGAAAGCAGGGAGGATTCCCACAGCCAGGTTATTTTTGGCTGTGTTTGAATTCCGGGGGCTTGCAAAGGCTGAGGAGGGCTCTGCTGCACAGACAGAATTCAAATGTTACTGTCAGCGTGTGGAGCCTGACCTGAATCTGCAATGAATCCAAGGCTGTCCAAGAGCACTCTGCAGTGGCCCATAAGGAAGGTTTTTATGGCTCAAATCCTTGTTTTTGCACGAAAGGGGAGGTGGGTGCCTGCTGCAGACCCAGCCTATGGATCACCCTCTCCCTGCTTAGGCTGAGGAAGCTGGGTCTGTACAGGGACACATCTCCAATTGCAGCCCTGCCTCAGAGCTGCTGCCTTGCCCTGTTTGCACAGCCTTCTCTCCTGCCTCCTCTAGGTAATGGGAATTAATCTGGCCTCCATGATTGATTTTTCTCCACAGGAACAGAAACCAAATACCTCAAGAAAGTTATGGGTTTTGGAAGAGCCTTTGCCTCATATGTTATAGATTCAGCTGTAGCCCTTGGCAATGTACAGTCAGAGTCCTCCTTGCCTTTAATATTTGGTGGCCTTGGGTGACTTGCGCAGCATTGGCACCATAATCCCAACCTTTTGATAAACATTCCAGGCCCCTTTGACAGCAATCTCTGCTGGGACATTAGTAAAGAAATATAAGTGGGTTCTTTTGGAATGGGATTGGAGGTTTATGGACAGGGTCCAGTGGAAGTGGAGCAGCTTCCTTTGCTGCCACAAATGATAAATCCAGCTGCTGAGAGACAAGGAACACAGTCACACTGCTGCACTATCATAAAAGCATCCTTTAAAGGGATGTGTTTTCACACAAAATATATTATTGAAAGATAATTAATGAGAAGAATCAATAGAGAAGAAAGAGCCATTAGTGTGAAATCCAGTGAATGCTGGTAAAATGAAAAGAATATTAAATTTGGGTTTGCTAATGCTTCTAAATGAGTCCTGTGAACAGAGACATTACTGTTACCTGCCAGTATTTTTATTTAATTAAAAGTAAAAGATTGATTATGCATATAATTTGAATTGCTCTAGAAAACTAAACTGGATTAGGGTTCTGATTATTGTATTTGATGTGATAAGTTTACAAAATTTTGTGTGTGGGTTCAGATAAGGGCACATACAATTCACATACAGTTTAACTGGGTCTCATGGTTGTGCTATGCTTCTGCTGCAAATTTTTAATAGCTTCTCAGTCAAAATCCAGGAAAACCTGGAAGCTGTGCATGAAGCCATACAATTTTGTGATCTTTGTGCAGCAAGAAGCAGGCTGAAGGCAGTGCAGAAATGTTGGATGCTTTATCAAAGGCAAGAAGTGAATTTTCAAGGTTTCTCTGTTCAGTCTGCCCACAGGAAAGAGAGTGCTGCAACTCTTAGTAACACACTGGAGATCTTGACTTAAGATTGAGGCTTGAGGTGGTCTCAGATTTAAAGTGAAGTTTTTTGCTTTGTTCTAGTTTTCTCTGCCTCAGTTTTTTCATGTGAAAAATGAACTTCATGGAACTGGAGGAGACCAGTGGTGGCTGAGGCCAAAATACACTGGAAAACGCTAAATGTATAAATGAAAGATATGTATGGTTAAGTAGTTTGCAAGAGATTTTGTAAAGTAGTTTAGACCAAGTATGTATCACTCATATCAAGCATATTTTAGGAAAGAACATTGTTCAGTCACTTTCAAATCAAATATTCCCATACAGTGATGTGAAGTAAAGCCCAAAAGAACAGAACTACAATTCCTCAGAATTAATTGGGGAAGCTGAAGGTTATTGGAAAGTGAAATTAGCTGGTTAGTTTTCACTACCCAAACTGAATGAAATTAAAGGGTAAATGCCACTAGCAATATGTGGGAACTCCTTCTGGAGGATTCCTTACAGCTCAGGTGTTTAAGAAAACTGTCATAAAAGAAAGAATGAGCATTCTAATTTTGCTTGGTCTCCTCTAGGTGGATCAAATGGTGTTTTGGCACATGTTGTGGTTGGTGTAGCAGCACTGAAGTTCAGACACACACAGACATAACCCACAGGCATGTGTGTCTATCTAATGGTCCAGTCTATTCATTAGCACTAGGTGTGCTCCATGTAGCTGTTATCTATTTTTATGGAGTATAAAAATAACACATTTAGCTCTCTGTAATGACTAAGTAATTGTTGCCTCTTCACTGATGGAATATCTGATACTTCAGGCGTGTTTATAGACTTTGTTGAGAAATATGATCTTGAGAGTAAGAAAATCACTCAGGGCTAAAATGTAATATTTACTGGTTTTATTATTACTTTTTATTGTGATTCTTTAAGTGAACTGTATGCAATACATTGTTTGAACCTGGAAGAGAATATTTTGGTTTGTTTCACAATGCAAGTCAGGTAAATGCTGAGCTTTATTTTCACATTATTATGTGTGACGTTCTACAAGAAAACAGATCCCCTTTCTCTGCTCTATACCAGCTTCAGACAAAATTCCTCCCATGGCTCAATCCCTTGTCTGACCCTGGATTAATGGTGGGAGGAGATATAATAGAGCTGAAGAGGGGAGAACAGGGATGTCAGGTACTGAGCTGTGACTCTTGGCAGCTCAACAAGAAGGTGTAGGTTGGTTGAAGCAGCTTGAGAACAAAACTGACTTCAGCACTTCACCCAAACTATTTGGTGCACACATGTTTGATTTTGAGTGAGAGATGACAAGTCTACAGAAATTTTGCATTTCAGTCTTTGGATTGAAGCAAATGTTATAATCTGAAGGTTTCACATGAGATGGAGGTAATGCACCAGTTGGAGCTCTCAGTACCTATGGCTAGATTTGATTATGGACACATTGACACACAGGTCTCTCTGTATGTGTGTGCATGATATCAACACGTGCACATCTGTGCAATTCATTTTCTCACAGACTCTTCCCAAAATCCTGGATAAAGTGGCCCCTGCATTTGTCATGAACAGCTGCAGCTTCCTGGTGGAGAAGTCGCGGGCGTCGACGGCCCGTGTGGTGGTGTGGAAGGAAATGGGGGTGCTCAGGAGCTACACCATGGAAAGCACCTACTGCAGCTGCAGCCACGGACTCTACAGAGTGAGTAAACCTTTCAAAAAACCCTCTGCCACCCTCCTAATGCACATCTCATGAGCTTGGATGGAGGAGATGGCCATTGCTGAGCTCTCTCCAGACCCATGTAGACAGAATTTCTTTTCTGGGGAATCTCGTTCTTTTACTCCTCATTCTTTTACATTCTGTGCCAAGAGAGTAGAGTCCCTCTCTGAGGTTTCATTCTGCAGGGAAATAAAAGGAAACTCCAGTCTGCAGCCAAAAGCAGTGAGCTGAAGAAAGGAGTGTTTTGGGGATGATATAGGGACTTATCCTTACAAGGGCTTTCACGGTCTTGTAATAAAAGTTCTGGCAGGTCATATGGACATTTTTGAGCCTAATTCTAAGGTAATTAACTGGAACACTTGTTGGTACAGGCTCACTGCCTGAGCATTCACCTAAATGGCTAAATTTAAGAGCCTCCATGAAAATACTGCATTTGGAGTTGCCTGTTCCTGGCAGGCAGAGGTAGCCAGTCTAAGGCTACTTTTGACAGATGTCAATGAATTCAAGATATGCCTGAGACTGTGATCTAGATAGACCAGAATTCCTCATCAAATGAGGTTGGTAGGAAGAGCTGTACTTGTACCAAATGCATCAGGCATCAGTCTGGGAGATCTGCTGGCGATTTTTAAGCATACAGGATAAAGTTGGGTAACTGTATTTGAGTGATCATAATTCTCCATTCATTCAAATGATTAATTTTTTTTTTTTGCTTTTTCTTATTCCAAACCTGTTGCCTTCATTTGAAAGGCTTCTACATTTCACCTCATTTCTTCCACTAGGGAGCAATCCTTATCTGTACAACATTAATAAGCAGTTAAGGATCCTGAAAGACCCTTAAGGAAAGAGCCATTATTACAAATAACAATTAATTAATAAGACATTCAAATTATTATCTTTGTAAGCTCTATACTAATCCTTTTACCTCTCTGTAGAATGTACCAGGAAGTATTCAGCTGCTGTTTTAACTATGCTCTACTATACACACATCAATTCTAGGAGAGGAAAGGCAGAATTAAAAAAATGGCAGACAGTTAAAATCAAGAGAGTGCAATGCCCAGGGCAATTATATCTAACACTCCCTACTCCTGAGAAGTGCTAATGGCTTTTTAATAGGCACCACAGGTCAAGAGAGTGGGTTTGAATCTTTTTAGACAGTGGGGGAAATCTACTTTGACTGAAATCAATGATAAAGCTCCAAATGATCTCTGTAGAGGAGGATTTCACTGATTTCTAAGATAACCACAGTAAGATCTAAAACCAGTGACACATCAGATTTTATTGATATCTAGTGACTTGTTCTCCATCAGCATCTGTGAGGCCTTTAACCAAAGTTGCTTCATGTGTGTCATTAGATGCTTAAAATAGTAGGAAGAGAAATCTCTTAAAATGTACGAAATTATTTTTTATGTTCCTTCTTGTCCTCTTTGTTGATACTGATCAGGGCCACAACCAGCCACTGAGGACAAGAGCAAGTTCACATATGAGGGTTGTGACCGGTGAGAGAATCCAATGTTCC
This sequence comes from Geospiza fortis, assembly GCF_000277835.1. Classification (NCBI taxonomy): domain Eukaryota; kingdom Metazoa; phylum Chordata; class Aves; order Passeriformes; family Thraupidae; genus Geospiza; species Geospiza fortis. The sequence goes on from NW_005054313.1 coordinate 89,117, forward strand.
CACAGCTCTCAAGGAAATCTAAAAGCTGTAAAGCAGTTCTGAAATTTCCATTGTGGATGCCTTGAAAAGCTGAATCCTAATTGGATCAGTGGGTTGTGCTTATGAGGTCACATATTTGTTTCTGGTTTATTGAGTTGGTGGTTTGTTTTCTTTTTTGTTTTGTTTTTTTGTTTGTTTGTTTAGGGTTATGATTTATCTCAAAGATGGAGGATACATCAATATTTCCATTATGAATAATTCCTTCACCATTTCTCTATTATAAGGAAAATACAAACACTTATTGCAGCTTCTATGATTCAGGCAGATTTAAAGTATTTCCGCTATTTTTTCCTAATGCATTAAGTACCCAACTTGTTAGTATCAAAATAGAATATAATTTCTTATGTTGATTATACTGGAGCTGCATATAAATACATACAGTATTTCTTCCAGAAGGTGGATGCTTATAAGCTATTTCCTCTTCTTTTTAGTGGTCTTTAGAGTTGGTCCTATTTACTTGCTCTAACAAGTGGATTAGTAAGAGTGTGGAATTCACAGACTGAACTGAAGATTTTGTTGCATAAATACCATTTAATCCTCAGCTTCCATCTGTCAAGCCAAAGCTACTTCATCAGTATCTTGGAGCCCTAAAATCATTCTTGTAAACTGGAAAGTAATTACATAAGAGGTCATGTTTTTCTAGTGGCTTCAACATGAGTTTCTCACTCTTGGACCATGAAGTTGGATGTGTGTCTAAGCAATAGAATGACTAATTCTCAGGCAGAAGATGTCAACATCCTATACCTAAGGCTTTCTGACATTTGGTTTGGAAGATTTGTTTAACTATGGATCATTGAGACAGTTTTTCAGTGTCATATGACTGATCTCCCTGTAGGGATATATTCAGAATTTCCACTGGACAAGCACATCCTTATGTTTTGTTACTTTTACACCTTGAAGTACAAACAGCAGCTAGGATTTAAAACATCTTGTTAAATGCAGCAGAGACTCCCAAGTCCAGCATCATTCAGTGAATCAGTGGTCAGACGTCTATTAGAGAGCACCAGACCCGGTCTTTAGTTTTTTTCCAACTTTCAAGCTCTTTTTCTCTTTTCAATTCAAGAAATGAATTCATTGAAGCAGCTGCTTTGCTGGCTGTGAGCACAGGTTCAGCACTTGGAGCTGCACAGAGGCATCTGGTGGGGATTGCCCAAAGGATTTAGGAAGAACAAGAAAGCTGTAGAGAGGCTTCAAGAAGTTAAAATATTAATTACACAAGGCTGGTGAGTGTACCTCACTCATCTCAGGTCAAGGAAGGGCTGAGGTAAACCAAAACTTAGTTTTCCTGATAAAAAAGCTGTAAGAGTTTTTCCCCTGGAATGTGTGTCCCCTCTCTTGGACTGAAATTTTAAAATACTTTAGTGACAGAAAGGCAGGAATTGAGTACTATTGATATGTAAATGAGAAACAGTAGTGACCCTAGCTTTCTTTAAAAGTCATTTGATTTCAAATGGAGAGGCGGATGGAAATGAAAGGAGAAAAGAGATGGTTTGTCTGATGAATCTCCCTGTCTGTGTGATCAATGGAAATGCAATAAGCCAACTACCCTTAAGGAACCAAAACATAAAACTAAAGAAACTATTGATCTTATCTAAGGTTTTGTTCAACCTAGGAACAAGAAAAGAAGGTGGTAAAATATCCAAACTCTTTTTCATCTTGTCTGGATTGCCCAAATCAATCTTCAAGGAGCCCTATCTCCATTTGAAAGTTGCTAAAAACAAAGTAACAAAGTTTCAGGGGGAATTTTGCCTCCTTTTTCTGCTGGTGGTCAAACCAGAAAATATTAATAATAGAATGATAAACTCCTTATCATTTCTTTGCTCATGTGATGACTGTCTGCACTGGTCCCTCGTTGGAGATTTTACCCCTCCAGCTTAACTTGATTTCAATTTCTGCCTCCATTTTATGGGATACAGAGCCCCATTCTCATCTTTGGTTCTGAAATGTCTGGATGCAAGGTTGTGCTGTGAGGAGCTCTGAGTGCAGGTACAGCCACGACCCAGGAAGATTTACTGTTCTGTCGTGTCACACTCCTTCACCATTTTTCCTGATTCCTCGTTACCTCACCTGCTAATTAGGGCCCTTCCATAGCATATTCCACTGTGCTGTTCCATTCATTATTGCATCCATCATCCTCCAAGTTAATACCTTTAGTGCCAGGGTGTACAGCTGAGTTCCAAACCATATGTCTTGGTCATACAGCTAATCTAAAAAATCAAGTTTCATGCTCTTTGTGTACGTGTTATGTTGGAAAAGTGGTTTCCTTGGCATGGTGTGCCTGATGGAGGAGTTGGGGAACTAATGGAAATAGATTTTAGCTTTTTGCTTCAAATGGATTATAAACAACAAGGAGTAACAAATGAGTTTTAAAATTATTGCAGGTATCTTGACAGTATCCTGTGAAGGAGATTTTACTGTTGGTATAGGGCTCTCTTTGAAGAAAGCTTTTGGGAGAGCTGAGAAATAAGATTTTTTTTTTTCTTTCCATTTTAATTCTTCTGAGTCAGAGGAATTGCATAAACCCAAATTTTCTCATAGGACTTGATTAGAGGAAGAAGCCATCCCTTTGGATGGAACCGGAGACTTCAGCACCGAGCAGCGTGGTCATAAGTTCATAAGACACTCTTGATGCCAATTCAAAAAATCTTTGCTGGATAGAAGTGGTGAGAGTTAGTTTAATTAGAAGATCTAAAATTATCCATCCCCTTTAGCCTGACCAGCATGGGCTGACATATTTAAATGAGCGATGAAGTATTTGCCATGGAAGATTGGCTGAACTAAAGGAATATGCCAAGATGAAAGCCTCCCCTTTTTCTCATCCTTTAGAAGAGACCTGCTCTGGTTTGATCTCTTTCTGCCCAGATGAGCCAAATTGTTACCCATGATTGACCACTGAATTGCAGCACTATTTTTTCGTAATTATCAGTATACAATTTAATATTTTCTTTATCTCCCTTACTTTTGAAGATTACTTACCAAATTTCTGTGAGGAAATTTTATGTATCTTTTATTCATAAGCAGTTTATTACAGTTAATAGTCAGAAATTGAGTTGTTTTGATGGAGTTTGCAGGTCACATGGTGCTGCTTCTGTTCTCCAGTAAGATGCATATTGTTGTTGTAATTGGAAGTCTGGTGCCGAAACTTACAAATAATTTTAATTTGGCCTGTTGCCAGTATTCAGCCACAAACAAAAATGATTTCAGCAATATTCTTGCCATAAATCGTGTTTGATAAGTAGCTGTAGACAGAAAAAATAAAGAAATGGGATGGATATATTCTATGCTTTCTGGTGTACATTTCTGGAAAATGATTACATCATCTTTGTAAGTCTTACAGACTCTTTGCCATTTTTGATTTCTTTTGTGCCCCAGAGCTTATACTTTTCCTGAGTATGAGTAAGTCTCAAAAGCATTCAAAAGCTTCTTTTATTAAAAAAAATCATCTCTAAAACGTGTGTTTTTTAGCTGACCCTCAGTGCTCTAGAGATCTCATTCTAAAGCAGATGCTGAGAAAAAGAAAGAATGATTTTTCTTTCTGATAAGTCTGCTTCCAGTTCTGGTCCAAAGTGGCTCAAATTGGGAGCAGCTGTAACAGCAAGAAAAGTATAGAAAAAACCAGTTATCTAATATTAGTCTAAGGACTGATGTTTCAAATTAAGGGGTTGTTTTTTCCCTTTTCTTAGGTTGTTACCCAAGGCAAAACTTTGCATCCTATTTGCTTTATTTTCCTGCCTCTGTTATTTCCGCCCACCCCTTGCACTAATTGATTGGTGATTCATTTTGTAAGATATTCTAATTGTACCTTTTAGGCTTGTGGGCCTCACTTCATGGAGCTTGGTAGGGACTAATGGTATTTAGGAAGTGGGGGAAGAAGAGAGAAGGGGTTTCTGAGCAAACAAATCAGGAGATGGTGGGTGTTTGTCCTTCCTGTAGACACTTAAATCTACAAAGTTCTTATATGAAATTCTTACATGAACTAAGGGAGTATTTCCCCTTGTTAAGTGCTTTTTATTGGTTTGTTTGTTTTATTATTTGACAGGATGCTAACTAAGAAATCACATCTTAACTGCACTCAGGCGTGTTTGAAGGTGTTTTGATTTTAGCTCTCTGATTGTTTGGAAAAACAAATTACAGAACATTGTAAGGATTCTTTGGGCCTTATATCTACATGAAAACCTGAGTTTGTCTCTAGGACCCACCACCCCAGCAGATCTCATCTTTCTTGATGGGGAATAAGACAGTTGTATTAAGGCAGGTGTGACCAATACTACCTGAGGTGTAAATACCATCTTTGTTTCCAAAAGTCAGGGATGTTTTTGCCATCTGCTATTTTTGTTAAGGGTACTAAATGTTGGCATATGGGAGGGCTTAAATGCATAACATATGCGTTTAAGTTAGTCTGTAAAGTTTGCAAGAAGGTAATGCTGGTCCCCATACTCTGTTTTCACATTTCCTTATCCATTGCAGAGCCAGTTTAACCTTGATGTTTTGGAAAAGATCAGTTATTGAGTAGGGCCATTTTTCTTGCCATCACATCTGAAGAAGGCTTATTTCTGTTTGTTTGTTTTCTGTGGGCATTTTTTGGGGTTTTGTTTGTTTGCTTGTGTTTTTTTTGTTTGTTTGTTTTTGTTTTGTTTTGATTTTGTTTTTTCTGACAGGGGAATTGTTTTGGGGATTTCCAACCCTATACAGGGTTAAAACTCATTTTCTGGCATTAGTATAACTGCATTAAAGTTTTTGCTGAGAATACTCAACCCTTCTTTCCACATTTGCCAAATGTTGGTGCTTTGTGAATGACTCTTGAAAAGCCCTGGGCAGAGTTTGCTGCTGCACAAACAAACAAATGTTTTCCTTCCATGACTGAATGATTCATTAACTCTTTCAAGAAGTCACTACAGGGGTGGCTGCCTGCTCTGGCCCATCTGGTGAGGTGTCCCATGGATGCTGCCTTGAAAGACATTTTGGAAAAAGTCCTTCCCAGCACCTGCTGCAGTGGGTTTCAGCTGCTGCTCAGGCCATCTGCTTTGCTGTTCCTGGGCTGCAAGATCTGAGCGTTGGGGGATGGAGGAATGTTCCATTGTGCCTGAACTCACACTGCTACTTGAAACAGGGGAGAAAGACTCTGGAGAAGAACAACACAGGACTTTCTTTAGCCTCCCTGTCCCCAAAGCACCCAGGAAGCACTAAAGCCCAATGCAAGAATTATCAGGAGCAATGGGAAATAGTATTTTATTCCTTCTTGGTATTGCAGGAAAGATATATTGGAATTAATTTCTTTTTTGTATGTATGAAACAAGATGGTAACTGGTGATAACTGGATCATGAATGAAGATACTTAATTAATTTTTCACATCTTATTTTGATAATTGTTTCTCCTGAGATGTTGAGCCAGCTGTATTCCTGATTTGCTATGACCTTGAGAAGACGTCCCATGCCATATGGTTAAATTACAGCACAATAAAATATGACAACAGAGGTGAGATCATAATAGATTTGACTCTGCAAAGCTGGGAGGTATCCAGCCCTGTTGAGATTCAGTGGACATGGCTGGCATGTAGAATAGAAAAGCAGAGCTGTCATGTACCTCTTTTTTGGCCCACCCTTTTCCACTGTCATGCACTTGTATTGGCTCTGCTGTTTACCCCTTCTGCTTGGGACTCACCCTTGGAGGGCTTATTCCAACAAATCCTGGAAATCTCCTGCATTCTTTTCACTTCCTTATGATGTTAGCAATGTTACTGGTGTGTCCTAGCTGGTAGTTGGCTTTTTGTTAAACCTAGGGACGTAGCAAGCTCCATGGGGCTGGGGAATGGAAAACAGGCATCATCTTGAATAATGCTTGTCCTGAATGTTGATCTTTAGATTTCTTTTTTTACTGTGTTGTAAACAAATGATGTTTCTAGGGTTTTTATGGGATTTTCCCCCCTCAGCTGCTTTTGCACTTCCCCAGACACTTGGTTGCAAGCCAGTCCTCCCAGATTCCAAAGCTGTACTCCAGAAAGGAGTTGATAGGCACTGACAGGGGCTATCAAACTGTTTCTTTATAAAGTGGATGAGCAACAAGACTGCACAGAATCAGAAGTGCAAGTGTCCTGTCATATCCATCTTCCAGAATTTGAGAGAACGGGACTTGATGGAAGAATCCCAGGTTTTGACATTACCAATCTGGGCAGCCCAGGCACTTGAAGCAAAAAAAAAGCTATTTGCTATTGCACTTGGGGTTGCATGGAGAAGAAATTGCATTTTGTAAGGGAACAGGACATGAATCAATGGCTCACCTCCATATTTTCACCCTGCTGACAAGTGACTGCTATTGTGTCCCCATTTGAAAATGAACAAAACCAGTGTACTCATGTGGAGACATAAAAACAACAAATGCTGTCACCTTGTGATTGAGGGAGTAGGTTTGGCCATGTGCTGCAAGGAGGAACAAGCTCTCCTAGTATTAAAATCAGTGCTGTCATGCTCAGAAGTCAAACAGTCTTTTGTAGTGCCAGAAGGCTGAAAAATGCCTAGCAATTTATGGTCAGGCTAATCTCTGAATTGTGTTTATTCAGTTTATGGGCATAGCTGAGGACCTGGTGTGACTTCAGATGTTAGAGCCTTAACTACATTCACAGTAAAAATTATTACAGCAAACAGGAAAAGTATAACAATGAAGCAAACTCAATGTTTAAAGATTATTTTTCATTTTCTATTTAAAATATTATTCTGACAAATCAGACAACTGCAGTCACACACACACATATGCTTTTTCTGGATAAAATGTTACTGTCTTATTTGAGGTCCACTAAGAAATCAGGAATGGCATGACCTTGAATGTCCATGGGATCTCAGTCTTCTAAGGAAGGATAAGGAATAGAAAAGCAACATTCCTAATGAAAACTAACTGCAGCATTTCAATGGTGCCCCTTTAAAAGCCCAAATATCATTGCACATCATCCTTTCAAGTTTTCTGGGGAATTACAGCAGCTAGCTTTTTGATTTCTGATGTCTCTCTTGCTTGTTAATCTGGCCCCGTGTGGATTTATTGTACAAATCTATTTGGCAGCTCAAAATTGCCCTTTGATGAAGCTCCTAGTCTAATCATGAACTCCTCAGGCATGGAAAATAAGAATGGGTAGGTGGAAAAGCACAGGCTAAAAGAGCCATGTATGCCTTTGACTATGCATGGAATTTTAGAAGCATCTAAAGTTCAAAGTTTTTGATTACAGGATTTTCTGTAAAGATGAGTTTCTTTCCTCTTAGGATCATAACATTTGCCATGCTGGATCAGATCACTGGTCCATATAATCAGGTATCCTGCCTTATGCAGAAACTGCTTCCTCATGGCTCTGAAGAAAACAAAACCTGCCTGTAAGGCAACTGATTCAATTGCACTAAGACACAGAAAGGAAATAATCCTACCAGCCTGACCTGCCACTCCTCTGCTTCACACACTCCAACATGAGCCCTGATTATCATTTTCAAAACTTGGAATAATGAGCTACAGTCTCTGTGAATAATTATGTGACTTTTTCGTTCTCTTTTGTAATCTTTTATCAGACAGGGCTTCCTGCAGCAGTGCATTCTACCAGTTGATGCCCATAATATGTATATGCCATCTGCAGTTAAGCATAAACTATATTTTGAAATCTAATCTTCCTTTTGCTGGGTCCTGTATCCTTGTAAAATGTGCTTCCCACAGCTGCAGGAGTTCCCAGTTTGCTTGGCTGTCAGCTCTGTATCCACACTCACTGCCATCCTCGTCCCTCTGTTGTCTTCTGTGTTATCCAGGTCCCCTGCTCTGATTTCCCCTAAAATCACACTGGATGGTCTGTTTGTTCTCTTCAGTCTCCAAATCTGCAGATACATCCTGGTTCCATCCAGCTCTTGTCTGTTTGGTTCATTTCCTTGTTTTGTTTCCAATTCAGGTTTATTTATTTTTCAGGTGTGCTGAACTCTTTTAGTAATTATTACCTTTTCTCTATTTTTCTTGTACCACAAAAATGGTTTCCAGTTTCCCAGTATAGCAGTTCTGATTATTATTTCTCTGCATTGACAGTACTAAATTCCTTCCTCACTGACTGAGTGCTGATATATTTTATGTTTAAATCAGAACATGTGCCCTTGCCTGGTACTTTAGACATCATAAATAATACCTGTGTGTCTTCAAACTGTGCTGGGTGGCGGGCTTGTCCTCGAGTAAGAGTCAACTCTGCCAGCTAGAGAAGGTGAGAATTGCATGAATCCACATCTGCAAATTCTGCTCCTACTGCAGCTCCTTGGGTATAACAGTGTTCTGTGCAGCACAGCTCCCCAGCTTCCCTGCTTTTCTGTAATTCTGTCTTGAGTCCAGAGTGAAGACTTCAAAAATATTCCAGTCATAGCCAGAGCAAAGGGAGCTCTGTGCTCCTGCCCTCCTCTGCCATGTCCATGTGCAGCCTGTCCTGTAGAAGGGAAGGCTGCAGTTGCTGGGAAGGGTATTAAGCACTGAGAACAGAATTTTAATAACAAATTCATGAAGCTTTGATGCTTAGATGAGACTGTTAGTTCTTCTAGTTTGACCTCTTGTACATGATAAGCCTTTGGGCTTCACCCAGGCGGCTTTGTACAAAGCCTGTTAACTTGTGTTTGTGTAAACAGAAAAATATCCAGGATTTGAGAATATCACAGGATTGGAAATCTATCTGGTCCCTTGGCACTTTCTAGGTGTCAGTAACTGTTAAATATGATTGCCTTATTCTCATTTGAATTCATCTGCCTGATGTTCTAGCTGCATTTGTGCTGTTTTTCTCTGCTAGTTTAGAGAGACCTTTAGTGACTTAGAGTTTGTTCTCTTGAAGGTATTTACACAATGCAACCTAAGCGACCTTTCAGTCTTTTTTGATAATTAATTAAACATGCTTAATTCTTTAATAGTTTGTCTATATCAGAGCATGCAGGAAAGTGCCTCTGAATTAGCTAAAGGTGCAAGTGGAAATTCTTGTGCTAAACCACATTAAGCTCCATGTCAACACTCTGAAGCAGAATTAAGGTGGCCTTAATTAAATTTGGCTTAACTCATTTCTAAAGTAAATTAAGCCAAACTAAATTGTAAACACTTTAGTTTTGAATACCAGAGCAGAAATGTGTTCTTCTGTGTGTGATAAACTTGTAAAGTGGGGGTATGCTTATGCCAGATGAGCTCTGAGACAGAAATTGATAAGCCTAGCAGGAGAGTTTGGGATGGAATTTGAAGTTTTATGGCTTATCTTTAGGTAAGACCCTGCATTGCATACTGCATATGCATGATGAAATAAAACCCCAAAAACCTGCTGTGATCTGCCTTGGATGTGTTATATTCTAATTTTCGTCTGAGGAATACATGTGCTGCCAGATGGTGGGAGATCTACAAGTGAAGATATGTGGTCTAGAAAGAGACATTCTGGCACAGCATGCAGTGTGCAGAGATGCAGATATTGGGGACAATTCAGAAATCATTTGCATACTTGTCATAAGCAGGGAAGGCTCAGACCTGACGAGGCTGAAGATAGTAGAAATAATAATGATAATAAAAAAGTGTTGGTTACTGACAACCAAGAGAAGAAAGAATTTAGAGACGTTCAATGCTGATGTTGTGTGATACTCTTCTCTAGAGAATTAAAAGGATATCTGAATGTCTTTTGCTGCAAACAAACAACCACTGGGATATTTTCAACTAAGTAGTTGTCATAAATGAGCCTCACTTAGCAGGAGTGGACAGAGGAGTAAACACAAGCACAATGTGACACTGCATTGTCTGTCTAGACCAGAAGTGTGAGATGCAAAGGCACGCTTGGATGATGCATTTTGGGAGCAGATGGCACAGAAATAGGTGGAGTTCTATATGATAGGATTCTTCAGGGCTTTTGGTGAAAAGGAAAGACAAAAATCTTGGTGCTTTTACCAGAGAGTTTTTTAGAGGTGTAAATCAAGGGAGGAATTAAAGATGATTATTGGTTACATAAACTGATCTGAAGCAGAAGACCTTTTTTGGAGAAGTGAGCCATGTTCCAGTGCTCAAGGAGATCGCATGGATGAGGGTCCCTTGCACTCTGGAGGAAGAGAACTAACCTTTCATGAAGTGGTAGGGAGGCAAGACCTATGAAAACAAATGCAGCTCAAACTCTTTGTCATAAATAAACTGAACCAGTGCAGGAAAAACTGCAGATCCAATAATTTCTCAAATGTCTCTGCACTACTGCTAAAGAATAATGAGCAAGACTAATTGAAAGATCATCTCTGTTGATAAGCTGTACTTTAACTGGCTACTCTGAAACCTGCTAGGGAAATTTTGGAAATTGTTGAATTTAAACACCTCAAGCTTCTGGCCTGCTCCCTGCTTGGAGAGGACAGAAAAGGCAGCAGCATGTCTGGCTGGAATGAGGGGAGTGGCAGTGTGCTGCATCTTCATTTACTGATAATTCAAGTCTACAAACTGCATGTAGGATGGCAAAGGCTAGGAAATTATCCTCCTTGGCACACTGAATTAAACCAGAAAATGGGATAAACTACCTCAGAAGCACTTGTATTCCATGCAGGAAAAGTAAATGTGTAACCATGGGTTTCAGTTTGGGTGAGATCTACTTGAGATTTCTTTTGGCAGCAGTAAATACTATTAAAATATTCCAAACAGTACAGATGACTAATTTGTAAAAGATGTAGTATCTAATGCAGTTCTATATTGGACTACTTTGTAACAGGAAATTATGAATTAATCTTTGTTGTGTGAGTTTGTGGTTACCTAGACACCAGTGATCATGACCCAATTACATTTAATGTGGGCAGGGGACAGTGTTCCTATTAACACATTTTCTTGTATATTTTTTTTCTTAATAAGGGTGATTTTTCAGAGCTGAAGATATATTAGAATTAAAGCAGACCACAAGAGGAAAAAAAAAACTGAAGTATTATGAATAGAAATTTAGTCCTTTTCTAAAAAAGCATTTTGTTACATATCCAAAAAGGCACAGTTCTCTATATCAAGAATTAAGGATATGTTTGGTTAAAAATGATGCTGGTTGAGTAGCAAAAAGAAAGTAATAATTAGTATAGAGGACACTGACTCATAATACTGGTGAAAAATCTACATGATTGATTGTAGTGAGGCACATTTCTCTTATTTCAGTCTCAGTTTCTTATTTGTTAGCACTAATTTACTAGTATTTCTGAATGTAATGAGTAAACAAGAGTAGAGGTCATTTCCCTAAATGTGGCTCATGAAAATAATCTTGTGAAAAATGATAGCATAGATTTATTGTCCCTGAACAAAGAGAATAGGGAGAATAGACACAAGCCATTGTTATGTTGGAAATGGATATAAGAAGATAAAAAGTTCATGGCAGTCCTTAGAACAATATTTGAGACCATTACCAGAAAATAAGTTCTGGAGCACTAGTATAGAAATAATTGCATGGATGAGATTTTTAAACAGATGCCTTTATTAAAGTAGTGCCTGTCATTTGTTAGAGGTATTTCTTTTTCCACCCATTACCATGTTAATCTTTTCAAAGATTATGGTTCTTGTCTGGGTGTTTTCAGTAATGATGATACTAAATGCTGATTATCTTTGCCCTTATCATTTCTTCCTCTGGGATTCATTAGGTCACTGGACTAAAAGCAAAGGGAACAAACTGTTTCTTTTCACAACCTTTTCTATCTGCCATAGATTGGCATTTATTAGACAGTTATTCAGTTTGTTATTTCTGACCCAGAAATAGGAAACTTTCTACTCTGTTGGCTGTATACTTAGTCCTAGTATGACATTTTTGTTTTAGGTATTGGATTTAAAGAGACCAAATTCTTACTAGGCTGGTGCTAGGACTTACACCTCTGAAGATGCTTTGCCTTATTTTCCATTGTCGTCATCATCACCACAGTCAACACTTTCTCAGCACCTTTTGCCACAGAAGATAAAAATATTGATATGTACTTGGGGAAAGCAGGTGTTGTCTTTGAAATCTTCTGATATTTCAAGCCAGTGTTCCCATTTTGCACTAGGGTGAAAACACAGCCTTTTAAAATAACTTGCAAAAAATTGAAAACAGCTGATCACACAGCAGGTCACTACCCTCTTTTGGCTGGAGAAAACTCAGATTCCAGTCTGCCTGCTTCAAAGCAAGGATTTAGATTGCTAGAAGGTCTTTTGTTGAACTTGTCCCTGCTTCTCTTGTAAGAGTTGTAATATTTTGTGTAAATAATGAGATGTTCCTTGAGCCAGAAAGACTTAATTGCACAACCCAGGAGCAATGGTACTCACCTAAAATAGAACAGCCTCCATCCCTTGTAGGAAAGAAGGGAGCTCAATTTGCAAGGATATTTTTCTTGTGGGGTCTGATCAAAAATATCCCCCAAAAGCTGAGCAGCTCTTCCTGAGAAAGGTCACCTGTATCCTGTCATACCTTCACAAAGAAGTTTTGTCTTAGACAAAGCATCTTTCTCAAAACATTTCTCACCAAATCTCTTTCTGTTTCCCACCTCCTCTTAGCTTTATGAATAAAGCAGAAAGTTTCCTTTGGGGGTGCTGGAAGTAATGACTGAATTCCACAATGAAATTGAATCAGAGATTCATACAAAGCAATAATGAAAAAGATGTTTTATAATGAGTTTGAGGAAGATACTGTAAATGATTTTGGGAGAGAAATACAGCTGTGTGCTACTAGGGCTAAAAAAGACCTAGAAATTTTGTCCAGTTTACAGTAGCTTAGTCCTGCTGGAGATCACTTATTTGATAAAATACAATTTAGAGCAGATATATAGATTTTCTTTTGCCACAGGATCCATGAGGCGGTTTGCATTTGCTCATAGGTACTTTTTTTTTTTTTTAACTAGTCATTTGTTTAAAAGATACTGCTCAGCAGATTGTGCAAAGACTTGTTATGGTTTGGAGGGGAAGCTGCTAGTTGATAAAATGATTTTATCTTGCAAGATAATTGAAAGTCAAGTGAGATTATTTGGTTTGAATTGCTATCTCTACATGAAAACAATGGAGTATGGATCTAGCATTTCTGATGGTGTTTACTTTAGCCTTCTTTTTTTTTTTACGTTACATTATACTTCCAGTTCTATTTTTACTGCCTTTCTCATATTTTCCTTTCTAGCCTTGAGGAGGAATAGGCTTGGATCTGTTGTGTGAGTTAGGGAAAAGGGCTGCACAGCCCTGATGGCCCAGAGCATGTATGCCTGGCTGGCTGGCAGTGATGGGAGGAAGGGAGACAACCCTGGAACACAGCACAAACAAACAAACAAGCCCGAGTTACTTGGTGACTCCTTCCCAACCTTCAGCTCTCCTACACCAGATGAATTGGCACCTGAAGTCACCCCTGTGGCCTGTGCCACCAGACAGAGCCCTTCCACCCAAGATGAAAGCTGTGAGTGTGCAGTAGGCAGCTGGACACCAATTTTGTAATGACCTTTTAAGAGCAGCCCTTCTGTCTCTTCCAGTGAGGGAGAATGAAATAAATGGGATCTGAAAGTGGAGCTCAGGCTGGCTTGGAAAGAGCGACAGAAAGGTCACTTTTCTGATCAAGCCAGTGTCTTCAATGATTGGAAGGATTCTCAGGGGTCAGAGCATTGAAGATTTTTCTGGGTCAGGAACAGCCCTGCTCACCTCCACATACACAGAAATGACTTGAATTTCTCATCTGATTGATCAGCTCTAGGTAAAGGTGTTGCACAGGCTGGGTACCTGCAACAAGCCACCAAAACTGCTTCTGTGGTTCACACATTTACTTCTCACCTAATCCATTGATTTTTGTACCCTGAAGTATAATTTGTACTGGGGGCTGGTATTAAATGTCAGCCTTGAAAATAGGCCTTGTCAGGACTAATGCAAAATTCACTCTTGTGGTTAATTTAACGAGATACATTGGCAGACATTGTACATTTGTTAAACAACCATAATTATATTTATATTAATGCCAGTCTCTGCCCAGGAGAGATTCAGGCCTGGCATAATAGGATTTGTTTGTAAAGCAGAATTGAGATCTCTGAATATAGATAGTGGCAAACTCAGGGCTATGTTGTGGGCTGACCCTGACTAGCTCTGGGATGTTTGGATGCTGGTTCTGCAGGTGAGGCTGTGAGCTGTGGCAGAGGTACATGGTTAGAGCTCATGTCAGACTCTGGGAATGCTGTCAGATTTTTGGTTATTCTGGATGCTGCAAAGTTGGTTGAAATCCATTTGTAGAGGTATTGACTGCTTTCAGGTGCACTGCATTTGCATGTTCATTCTCTTTAAAAGGTCAGCAAAGCATCCTGACAGTTCTAAGGGTGGCCTGCTGTGCCTGAAGTGTGTTTAGTTTCATGCTCTCTCCTCTGTAGGATATAGGATCAAGTCATTTGGGTATGATATTGATCATGTAGCACATTTTTATGTGGGTAAGGTCATTGCTTAGGCTTTGGAAACAGGTGAATGGGATTCTGTCTGAATTTTCCTATGTACAGTTATGTTATTTCTGGAAGATGGCCTGTGGTTATTGCCCTGTTCTGTTCTGCATTGATGTCCTGGGAATAAAGCAGGAGATTCCTGGGACAGTGGCAGCTCTGCTCAGTTGGTTGCAGGAGGCAAGAACAGCCTCAACTGGATTCAGCAGTGTCTTCCTGCTTTTTATGCTGACACAGTGCCCACCTCCCCTCCTCTGCATACTGATGTCCTGCATCTTTACTCTGCTTGTCTGTCACTGCAAACAGGGGAGAACAAACTTGACAGTGGTGGATTGAAGGGCTGTAAATGGTTATTGATTCCCAGACCTCTTGCATTCCTAGAGGTGGGGGTCAGGAAGGGTGTGTGCTTGGGGACAGAGCGTGCAGGTTTGTAGGGATTGCAGCATGGGTGAGTGACAGGATGTACATGATTATGATTTTCCCGTGGATTTGCTTATGCTGGCTGTGTGCAAATGAGAGACTGTGCATGGAAGAAGGTGTGCACAAGGTTGTGTGTACGTGTGTGAGTGCACTTTACCTCTGCTTATAGGCAGAACATGAAACACAGGTAATTGGTATCAGCATTGCCTGAGCCTAACACAAAGATTGAGCCTGACCTTGGAGGCCTTCCCCAGCCTAAATGATTTTATGATTCTACTACATGAGTGCAGGTATCTTGTGTGGATATGTGGAGTGCACATAGATGTTCCCTGTGGATCTATACCAGGAAAGGTGCTAAAACTAAACTAAAATGATGATGAACTCTGTGTCATCCTGCTGGCAGGTGACACTGAGTGCAGGTAGGGTAGGAAGAAGGCAGAGGTGCACAACCTCAGCTTTCCTGTTAAATCTTGCCTGCCATAGCACATATGGGAGTCTGTAGCAGCCTGTGAAAGGGACAAGAAGCTCACTTCTAAAGGAAGACTGAAAAGAAGATGCACACAGCAGTGGAGTTCAGATTTCATTAGCTTCTGATATCTGGTCACAGGAAAAAAAATCACATTTCCTTGGTGACCTTTTAATAAATGCAAAGCTGGGGGGAATTCTGTCTCTCAGTTCCCTTGCATTTGTAACTAATTGGAGTGGAGGTGTGCAGAGCACAGGACTGCAGCAGAGCTCTGAAGGACACAATGCTCACAACAATGCCATTGGTGCAGTTCTTGCTTGCCTGTGGGAGCAAGGACAGCAAAGGAGACGAGTGCCTTGTGAGGTTCTGCCCCATCCCTTCCTCCACTCAGGATGGGAGCAGAAGGGTGGGGCAGCTCCTCACACTGAGCACTCCTGTTCAATGACACCTTTATTGATGTGAGGGCTGTTGGAAAGGAAACCAGCACAGTCAGTGCCTGTCACAGCTGCTGCTTTGAGCTGCTGCTTGTGGGGCCAGGGAGAACAGCTTTTCCCTTGTAATGTTTCCTCCATGCTGCTCGTATGCTGTTTATTAAAAGGTGGGAAGGAACTTTCATATGTTCTTAACTCTCCTTACCTTTCTTTAGAGTCTTCTACAGCTTTTCAGGCATGTCCTTCTCAGCACAAACATTTTGGATTTAAAATTAGGTGGGTGGATTTAGTGGCAGAGGAGCAAAGCAAGACCATTTCAGCTGGAGATGGAGACGTGGAGTCAGAGCCTATTGAAGAGCCCTCAGCCTGCTGATGGAGAGATGCTCAGCATCCCACAGATGTGTAAATGGTGACTGGTTCATGCTCTTGATCTTAATTACAAGGCTAGACCTTGCTAGCAGGTAATTGAGGTAACAGTTTAGTGAGTGTGCTGTTGACTCGGCGCTGCCAGTGGTGGAGCATGAATGGCTCCATTGCTAGAAAGGATCAGGATTTCTCACATATTTTTTTGAAAAATCTTTTGTTGCATTCTCTGGGAAAGAAAAAGCTTGGGTAGATTTATGAATTCACGTGAAAAGGTTCTTAAAAGAGGCACAGCCTGAAGAGGAATCAAATTATTGTGGTAGAGATTTGGCTTATTATCTTCTCATATAGCCCAAGAATGAGAAGCATGTGGCTCTTCTCGGTGTGTTTGGAATACATAAGTACAGTCCAGATGGCATTTAAGGTCAGGCTGGCTTTGCTGGAGATCCTGACTGGTTGAAATAAGGGAATGTAAAATTCTGAAGAGAGGTTTATTTCATGAAGACTGAATAACAGATATTTCAAGCCCCAAGGTGCTTCATTAAATATCCTCTCTTTCCAGTCAGTTCCACTGATTTCATTTGAGAGTGTACAGCTATGATAAACTGAATTAAATGTGAGCTCTCATAACTCCTCACCCAGAATCTAAACCTTAAAGAGATTCCAAAAAGGCAGAATCAGTAATTGAAGGCCTTCTCCTTTAAGACAGCCAGAATGCTCCCAAGACAACTAGAGATGTTTTACCCATATTTCTGTGTCAATACTACTGAGGCTTGGCATAATCCCAAAATACATCTCATTCAGGTATATGTTCTTGAATTTAAAAGGAAAAGAGAAAAAAATAAAAAGAAAGAAAGAAAAAAAATAACCTTAAAAATTTTTTTCTCCGTTGCCCATAGCATGTTTTTTTGTACAGCAGCACAAAATTATTTGTTATGTATACAGAACTCAGTCTCTCTATATAACGATTGTAGAGAATTTGCTTTCCACTTGAAGGAAAAATCAGTAGTAGGGTACATGGAGAGAATAATTCCATGTGTAACCCATGTAATGAGCTGCCATGTAATGAGCTGATTTGTGTGGTGTGAGTGGGTGATTAGTCCCTGTGAATGGCTGTGCCCACAGCAAACCTGGTACAAGAACACTCAGGGACTGAATAAAGACTTTGTCTTCACTGATTGCATGTTATCCTAAGTGGGTTTTGGATGCACAGCAAGGTTAGTGGCACCAGACACAGAACAAGTTTATGATTATGCATGCTATAAGCTGCATCATTCATGGCTTACTGACAAATGTACTGTCTCCACACCCAGACAAAGAAGTGAAAAAGAACAGGTTTTATTTTTCCTAAATCATTTGCCAATCATTTTTGATTTTCATTAGGAGTCTGGAAGAGTCTGGGTAATTGTATTGCTCAGCGTGGCTTTGTGGGAAAGGGCTTAATTTTTATGTTTCCTTTTAGTGAATTTTATTGTATTGTTTCTTAGCTCATTGAGGAATAAATCCTAGTTACACTGAAGCAAATGCCTGGGAAATAGAAAAACAAGTCTGTGTTACTCCTTTGTATGTATTGGGGGTGACAGGTATTGCTGAGTGTAATTAATTCACTTGTAAAGGACCGAGATCTGCATTATCGTGTTTTCCCATTTTAACACTAATTAACAGAAATTATTAGCACGGTGTTAATAAATGAGTGAAGACTTTCTGAACAATTTACAAGAGAAATAGATATGAATCTCTGTGTGCTTCTATTCAGCTCCTGCCTGTATTTTCCTGACTCACAAGAGGTGAGTGTTTGTACTGGTGGAGCGTTTGTGTGCAGGAAATATTTTTGAGTGCAAACTCATCTTTGCTGAAGACTTTGACTGAATGTGGGCACATACATGAGTGAACTAGTTCAAAACACTTTCTGTCACACCTCCAAGTATGCAAATGTGCACTGGTGTGTCTGTTCATGGTGAACATGTTATTTGAATTGTGTAGTTGTGAATGGGTGTGTTTGCTATAGTACCTGTGTCTCAGAGATGTGTCCTTGGACATTGGTGATTGTCAGTCTGAGACAGAACTTTCCATATGTGCCCTTTTCTCTCATTCCTCCTCACAGATGTGTCCTCTATTAGTAGCAGTTAATAAAGCCTTTTGGTTTTCTGTTGTTTTGGTGTTTGGTGTTGGGGTTTTTTCCCAGTGAAATGGTGCATAAAGAGCTTGGCAGAAAGTGGTGTTTTCTGGAAAACCATGTCTAGTGCTTTTTTCCCCCACTGTCAGCCAATTACTTCCTTTAGTGTCTGAACATAAAACTTGCCAATAAAAGTCCCAAAATAGCTTCTCTCACTATTACTAATGTTTGCCAACAATAGCTATGGAAGAGGAAAGGAAATCTATTTTTGTAGCTGGGTTCTAACATGAGGTAACCCTGCAGGCTTTAATGAAAATTAATTCGGCACCTAAAGTTAAAGGCTTACCTGTACTGGAAAATTTTTTTGACCAAATTCAAATATGACAGTTAGGAGGTGACAGGTGTTGGCTCCTTGTGGACAAGAAGGTGCCAGACAAATGAGTGCAGTGTAATGCAGTGAAGTTTGTGTGTGGTTTGGGATGTTGTAACCTCTAAATGGAGGAGCATAGAACAAAGCTGAGTATGTGCCAGTCTAGGCTCCATCCACACCAGAGACCTTCTTGTCTGAGCTTTCTGCAGCATCAGGACTGAATGTGAAGGACTGCAGAGCTGAAGGGGAAGGGACAGGCAGGTTCAGCTCAGTTAGGGATGGACTGACATGTTGAAGGAACAATTTTTCTTGTCCAAGCTGTGACATCTGCACTATTGCTCATCTGGAATGGGGAGAATTTGGAGCCTGTACTGAGTTAAGTGCAGTGCAAGCAATGGGAGAAATCAAGTTAATTCCAGATGTCTCTCCTTGCCAGCCAAGCCTGCAGCTGAGCAGGCCTGTGAAACATGGGCAGGTTTTATCCAGAGCACAGGTCACTGAGCAGGTCCATGGTGATGGAGCAGAACCAGGTCAAGCCAGGAGCACAAACAAGTGAAACAGGATCAGGTCCAGCCTAGGAATCACTGGTGGATCTGCAGTGACAAGGAGGGCCCCAAGTGAAGCCAGGAACTCAGTCTGGACTGATGCATCCTGTGGGTAAGATCAATGGGCTGATGTGGCTGCTGCTTTTGCTTGGCAGGCAAAACAAATCCAGGCTCTCAGTCATTGTGATAACATCTATTCTGATAGCAGCAGGCACCTTCCAATGTTGCATCCATCCTTGAGCATTACCACTCTCTCCTCAACTCATGTGGCTTTTTGGTCCCCTGACTGCCTCTGAAAAATTGTGATTGTTTATTGTTGTCTTGAGCTGTGACAGATTTCACCCCTGTCCATCCCTGCTGTGTGGGACAGCACCAGCTCTTTATCCTACCTGGTGTCCTGCCATCCAGCTGCACTTGTGGGATCTGGAGATGCTTTGTCAGAGTAGCAGGAGCTCAGGGGATGGGCAGCACATCTGCCTGAGGGAAGGAGTAGGTCTCAGTGGGAAGAGGAGAAGCAGGATGTGAGTGAAGACCAGCCTGCTGTCCTGGTCTCAGTAGTATCTGTCATTTTGTCCAAGTTTCATGTATTGCTGGCTTTTTATTACAGAATATAAATGATACAAGTTCTTTTTAAACCAATCTCTTTACTGTGGTTTTGTGGTGGCGTTTTTTTGAAACCTAATCTGTATTTCTTGTTAGTCTCTGATTTTTATTTTTTTTTAATAAAGTGTGGCAGAATTCCAGATTAATACCTTCAAAGAGCTTTGTTCCTATCCACGAGGGGTGAAGTGTGAGAGGTAGAGAGAATTGTGGGCTCTCTCCCTAGCTCTGCCCATGCCCTTGATGAGATGCCTTTGACTGGGTTACTCCTCCTCTGATTCAGCATCCCTGCTTGAAGCTCACAGTGCTGCTCTCCTACGTCCCAGAGGGTATCCTGAGATTAATTGAGGGATGTATCTAAATGGCTTCAGCATGCAGGCTGGAAGCCACCAGGGACAAAGCTCTTACTAGGGCTGGAATAAAGGTCAGGCCCTTGCTGACATCGTTGTCTCAATTAATTAATACACTAATCTCTATAACTCCTCTTCAGCAAATATAATTTGGCCTCAATCCTTATTTTGTTCATTTTTCTGTGACTTAGCTTTGAGAGAACTAATGAAGAGACCTTGATGGAAAAATCCTGCTTTTCACCATATACCTTCCCCTTGACCAGCCCTATGACTTGTTCCCTCCTCATTGCCTTTTGCTCCTGTTTGTCTGAGGGCTTTGCAGGAAAGTCCCCTGGCCAGTTAAATGTCTCTTCATTGCATAGCAAAAGAGACTTAGCCCTCAGTTCAGGTTTTGAGGAGTGATAGCTGATTGCTTCAATTACTAGGAAAACAGTGTGTGGAATTGATTGAAGGGGGACAGTTAATATTTGATTCTATTTTCCTGTGGATATTTCCTATGGGAAAGTGCAAGACCAATTCTGGAAAGCATCAGAAGTGTTTGTTCCCAGCTGAAGGGCTGAGGAGCCATCCGTGAGTGCAGGAAGGAGGTGCCAGCAGTTTGGATTCTGGGGCCACATAGCCCTGAGGCTCAGCATTTTGGGACAGCTGCTTTTGAGCACAGAATCTGTCCAGGATCTCTTAGGGATCGCTACCAGCATCAGAAGATGCAGCAGGGCTTGGAGAGGAGCAGAAGGCAGAGTGAGTGAATGTGTGTGGTGAAGTGCAGTGAACTGAGCCATCCTTGGATGGGCAGGAAGGAATATTCCCTCCAGTGCTACCCACTGGGAAATCAAAGAAATGAAGAAAATCTCTCCTTGTCTTCTGCTCAGCTCTTAGTTCTGGTTTGTTGTACTTTCCACTCCTTGGTGGTTACATCCATGTCTCAGTCAGGTATTGTTTTCTGCTTGAGTTGGGAACATTCCCTAAAGCTGTTCTGAGTGCACAACAGTCTTGTTCTCTTTCTTAGGCCAGTTTTAGACTGAAATTTGGCAGATTACACAAGTGTGGAATGTTTACTGTCCTGTCTTACATCATCATTTATCCTGTATCATTTATTTTTCCTTTAACAGATTCTTAGCACTGTCAGTCTAATATGCATCAGAGGCTGAAATGTATTACCATAATGCAGTGCATTGTGGGTAATCCCATGCAAATTATTCTGTGGAAAGTCGTGCTAAATTATGTTCTTGAGGGAAAAAAAAAAGGCAGAAAAACAAAGGTTTTTTTTTTTTTTTCCCTTTCCCCTTTTTCTTAACTGTAAGTTCTGTGGATTTCTGAGCAGCTGCCGGAGGCACAGGTTTAAGTGAGTTGTTTGACATTCAGCACCATGTGCAGCGATGCTCCTCCCCACAGGACACTGCTGAAAGGATGGAGTTGAAAACTGCTCTGGGTTTTCTATATGTCTCTGTGATGTTTAGTTTTAAAACATTAATAGCTTGTCAAAGAAAAAACCTGAGAGAATGTTGGAATAGCACAGTACAGAGGAATGTCTTCATGCTTTTTTCTGTCTCCATTGTCTCCATCTCCTCATCTCTAGGAATATCAGGTTTTGTGAACTTAGAGGGCTTCAGATGTCTCTTGGAAGAGGCAGTTCTGATCATATGTAGAGTTGTTTTTATATCTTTGTCTTCTCTGTTCTCTCTTACCAAGGTCATTTTCTTGGGAAAATTTCCTTAGCTCCTCTGAAAGTCCATACCCTTTCCAAAGTGAAGCAGTAATCCTCCTTTTGGACAGAACACTTGATTGTAATAGAAATGATTGCAATGTCACAAACAGAGGATTATCATTTTCAGTAGAAATCATAAAAGGACTCCTAAGAAAAAGGCAGCGTGTTCTTATGCAAATTTTCTCAGGTAGTACATCAGCAAGATGAAAAATCCTGAGAGCCTATAATCTGGAGTCAGCCTCTCCTCTGCTGATAAATGTTTGTCTGCTTTGCTGTGAATGGCCAGTAGATTTTCAAAGACTCAGAAACTTGTTTTTACAAGTCCTGTGTGCTTCTCACCTGATGCTCTCTCTGGGTGAAACATTTGCCAGCTGCCTTCCATTTGCTTATTTCTGGTGTCCATCTCTGGAAAAGTCAATGTGGACATGTTCATGGCAGAACAAGGGGCAACATGTGCTGTTTTGGGGGTCACATCGGTTACCCCACTTGAGATAGTTGCCTCTCCTCACCATAGCTCTGTGTCTCTGAACTTGTCTGCCTTTCTTCAGTCTGTTCCTCACAGTCTTCAAAGACTTTCTTTGTCTCTGTCTCTCCTAAAACACAGAGTATGCAGGTATTAAACTGACGCTGTGCTGCTAGGATTATAGAAGGGAAAATACTGACAGGTGGTTTGCAAAAGTTTGCATCCAGCTGCCAGTTCTGACCCGTGTTCTCCTTGGTAAATATGTCCAAATGTCTGAAATCATCTCCATGCTCCAGGTCAGCTCCTCATGGACAAGCATCACAAGATCCTATCTTCTGTAATAAAATTAGAAGCTTTTTTTTGGTCCTCATTTTTTGCTTTCCTTTTAGTAATATTTTTTTCCAGTGAAATTTAAGGTATAAATATCCAACATGTGTATCTTAATGGCTCTCAGTTTAGTTTGTGCCACTGGACAAGTGGGCTCTGATGAAATGAACCTTTGGGCTCTGCAGGCCTGCAAATCCTTGTTAGTGGTTAATGGCAGCTGGTTCACCTGAAAGAACCTTCTTGATCTCTGATTTCTGACTGTGGATATCACATCCCTGGGACTCATTGCAGGATGTCCTTCCTAACCCAGCCTCTGAATGCAATGATTAGTAGCTTACCCTTGGGCTGTCTGGTGAAATCTACCTCTGACCCAGCTTTCTTATGTATTCTGTAACTTTCTGTGGTGTTATTGTATTCCATGTTCATTTTGTGAACCTATATTAAATCAGAGCAGACATCACAGAGGGTCCTGCAGTACTTTTGCCTGAATTACCCTCGGTGTTATCAGCCATTCTCCAGGTGACTCGTATAGAGTATTCAAAAGAAAGAAAGGGAAAAAAAGGGTCATATTTTCCCTGTTATTGTCCATTTCTCTGTTAAATGTGACAAGCAGCAAGAAGGGTCCTGTGTCAGAATGATTACACTGACACCTGTAAGAGAACAGCCAGCCAGCTCCTTGCTTGTACTTCCATCCTCCCTCTTCAAAGGGAGCAGGCACCAGGCTGAGGGAAGCCCTCTCCTCTGCAGTGTCTCTTTCCTCTGATCTGAGCTGGGCAGAGAGGCTTTTTGTGCTTTCCCATGTGCCTTTGGCTTGGAAAATCAATGCCTCCTTTGTTGTTTTAGAAGTGCTAATACAATAAATTGTAGAATCATAGTTGCTTCCTGTCACTGATGCTGAGGTTGTAGGGAGGGATAGGTGGGAAGGCTGGCTTTGATGGTGTTTGCTGAAGTTGACCAAAGAGAATTTGTGATATGGAAAAAAAGAAATTAGCCTGGGGGAGCCATTTATAATTTAGGGAAAAAGTCTCAGGTAGCTCTTGACATGTATCAGAATAAGGGGATGGATATAGAAGGCATGAAAGGTTACAGTAATGAAAGCTGAAATGGGAGAGGAAGGTGCAGGGCTGTGGATTGGTCTGTGTCCTTACCTCTCACCTGTGAAGGCCTATTTAAAGTAAGCTTTTAAGGAGACCAACACACAGAGGACCTCAGGATAATCTCTTCTGGACATGGGCATGTAATTATCCCACCGTGGAAGCTGTCATGTGCCATCTGATGTGCCCAGAAAAGCCATCCTCAGGTGGAAACTCTGCTCTGAGGCCATTGGCAGAAGGATATGAGGGATTTTGTGGAGAGCAGACCTAGACCTGGAAGAATGAAGTAAGCTTTTATGCTTCAAGGTGTGATTTGGAAAACAATAAGGCTCTGGAACAATAAGAGTTGGTGTAGGCTGATGTTTGGATGCATTCTGGAGCCACAGTTCCCTGGCAGAGCCTGCAGGCAGCCAGGAATGGAACAGAGCAGGATGCTGTGGGACCATGCTGGCTGCTTTGTACACAAATCAGTGCTTGCACGTTGTCTGCTCTGTTATTTGATATTTGATTAAGGTTGTAACTCACAGAATTAAGTGAAGCCCAGGTTTTTTTCCTGTAGGAGTTGTAAGGAAATTAAGAAATTGAACTACTAAAAAGAAATCTTTAAAACTGGCCAGCAGACTCAGCAGTTGACTGTCTAAACCAGGTTCAACAAGGTAAATAATCATAATTATGATTCCTTATGTTTAAAACCTTGTTTGATGCCATGAGAGAGCCACCATTAACACAACCGCAGGACCTGGACTAACAGCAGGATAAGGAAACC
Organism: Geospiza fortis; assembly: GCF_000277835.1. Classification (NCBI taxonomy): domain Eukaryota; kingdom Metazoa; phylum Chordata; class Aves; order Passeriformes; family Thraupidae; genus Geospiza; species Geospiza fortis. The sequence continues at coordinate 113,557 of NW_005054313.1, forward strand.
CAATGATTGAGAGTATTAATAGAATGGATAGGGCCTTGATTATATGATTTTTATTTTTTTAAAGAAGTACAGGAGCTAGAGGACAAATGAGAAATTAGTATATAAAGTTTCATTCATGGCTTTCAAAGGTGAACCTAGGCTAATTTTCATGCAGAATGGTATCAGTGGGCATCCCAGATGAGTCACAGCTGGTGAAAGGAGAGGATCCCACAAGAAGAAAAAAAAATCAAGAAATTTTGGGAGTTATGGAGTGAGAAATAAAAGAGTCTGTGTGTAGTCAAAACCTAGTTAAAAGGCTGGGAAAAGTGGGTAGGATAAGGCAACTCTGGGATGGAAAGAAATGTAAGGTGAATCCATTTACCACTCTGTGAATTGGTGCTGGTCAGTATTTCTAATTTGAATTACTGGAAGGCAAGGAGAAAATAAGATAATAAGATCTGCTGCTAGCAGCTGATGCAAATTATACCGTGGGAAGAAGGGCTGAAAGATTGTGGGTACTAGAATGGAAGATGAAACATAGGCAGTGGCAGGGTGCAGCATGTTTGAAGGAAGAGTTTAAAGCATTCAGACACATGGCTGGGCTCTGAATTAGCTCTCACCATTCAGGAAAACACAAGTAGCTATTACAAAGACAGCTTGATAAAGATGTCTGTGCCATGTGAGGCAGCAGCAATAAAGAAAAAAAAGTGAGTAAGATGCCTGTGTGTGTTCAGAAACAGGGAGCCTTGGAAGATGTTCTAATATCCCTGCAGACCAGCGTGTAACACCTCCTGTGGAGTACTGCGTGTGTTATGGGTCATTCCTTTGTGAGAGACAAAGCAGTGATACACACGGGCTGGAGGGAACAGATGAAAGTGTTTAGTGGCCTGGAAGGCAGCTTCAGTACAGGGAAAGCATCGGGGATCCTGGAGCTGCTGGATTACAGAGGGAAGGAGTAAAGCTCAGCAGCGCAGCAGCGGGAACAGTGAGCACAGGCTGGGGGTGCTCTGCTGCGCTGGGGGTGCTTGGAGGCAGCACAGGAGGGAGCAGAACCCACCTCACAGGGCTCTCCTCTACCTGACATTGCTGCCAGGCCAAGACACACTTTCAGTGGTTTGTTAGACTCCACGATGATCTAGTGTGGCAGCAGAGGGATGGAGATAATGTGGGGCGTCACGCTGGAGCAGCTGGGCTGTTGTCTGAGTCGTGCTGTGATGGATTTCACTAAACCTGTCCTAGAGCCCCTGTCCCTGTGTTGGTGCAAAAGTGAAAGGTTCCATGGTCCTGGTGTCTCATTTTGGATGGGGAATGAAAGCACACTAACCTTGCTGTGTCATTTTGGTCAATAAATATTTTCATCTGGGAAAGGGTAGAATGCACTATAGAAAACCATGCGGATAAACAACAGAGTGTGGTGTAATATAATAAAAATGTGCATCACCATTCCATGAAATTAAGATGCAACAATTGACTCTTTGTATAACACATAATTAACCTGGGGATCCCCACTGTGAATGGCATTATGAAGACAAATGCCTTACTGAGATTTTTTAAAGTGGGTTTGACACTTTGAGTAGCATCTACATTTACATTAGCCAGGATAAGTATCATAAATCATTTTTTCCAAGGCATGTGATGATCACCAGCCAGGATTAGAAAATTATTTTACACCCATGATGAAATATGGCCAAACTGGGTAAATTCATAGCTGATGAAAAGGCTTGGGTGGGCCAAGAGTCTGCTTACTTTTCTGTACATCAGAATTATTTATAGAGGCAAACTTTTAAGTGGAATAAGAGGGGAAGAAAAGTCATCCAGGGATTAGGCTGCCAATTTAGGACTTGAAAAATTTCAGCTTCCTGCTTTCCTGAACTGCTTTTAAAAGCTAATTCATTTGACACAGATTCTGAGACATAACCCCCCCTCACACTTAATCTCCAGATACCTCAGGCTATAACCTGTCTGTGACTTGTTCCATGCTCCACAGAGTTCAGATAGCAGGGAAAGGAACATATGTGAGAGGAGGTCATGGTGAGACTTCAAGGCACCATCAGATACCAGTTAGCCTGTTGGAAATACTGGGAGCATGGGGAAGAAATGTGCTTTCTGGAACAAAGCACTTGATAGCCTCCAGTAACTGGTAATTGCTTTATTTCCTTGCATTGCCTCAGAATTCCTGTGTGACTTGAACAGTCCCTAGTTCTGTTTCTTGGCAGCTTAAGTGTCCTGGAGCAGAATTCAGGTTTTTCTTTGGAAATTAGCATGTTAGGGTTTTTAGCTTTTTTTTCCTGTGTGTTTGTTTGTTTGTTTTTAAATTATCGTTATTATTTAAAATAATGGCATTGCCTATGGCATTGGTTAGGTGTACAGTCAAAATATTGCTCTCTGGACTGTCACATCTTCATTGGATTGTAGAGGGAGGCTTCTCCTCCCCAGAACTGTCTGCAGCCCTCAGATAGGAACTTGAGGCACTCCTGATCCTGTTACTGTGAAACAGTGCAGATTCCACTAAAATGTTTAGCTGTGACCTGGCCTTCACTCAGCCTCTTCAGCTCTGTTTGAAAAGACATTGTGGGACAAGGAGAAAGATTGTTCAGTGTCTGCAGAGAGGGATAAGCTTAGTCCAGGTTCATCCAGGGCCTAAAATACGTCCCCAGCATGTCACAAGGAAATGAATGAGACAGAAAACCAATGTACTACTCAATTTTATTGGAAAGCAAGAACTCTGCAAAGAATAGCATCTTTCTACATGGTTTGTCTGCATAGGTGGAAAATATCCTCATTTGTCATTCTCTTTTTTGTTCCTGACATGACCACCCATCACAATTATGGCCCACATAAAAAACCAACAAAAAACAAACCAGAAAAACAAGCAAGCAAAATAACACCCAAACAAAGAAACAAACAAGCCCAAACCAAAAAAGTTATTGTGCTATTCCCTGTCCAACTGCTACCTCAGTGTGTGTATGCAGTCTTTGAGGAGATGGGAAGTTAAATCCACCCCTGTCTCCATCCTATGTAAGCTTGCAAATTGTTGGCATAAAACATTAGTAGCAGTGTTGCAGCAGAGTGGCCAAGATAAAAGAGAGCTCTGGTGCAACACTAATAAAATTTGGCTCTTCCAACACATGATGAACTTGCCATATACTGAGTCATTCATGGG
>NW_005054313.1:116731-122227 GCF_000277835.1 Geospiza fortis
GAAGGAGAAGAAATTTGGGAGGGAGAAAAGAGTGGAGGGAAACATCTGTGGAAATACTGTGAGGGAAATGTCTGGAAATGTCAGACAAATAGCTAGTCAATGGAAAGAAGGAAAATACCTTTCCCCACAGTAGAGCTGGAGACTTCATAACCTAAATAACTGTTTTTTCTAGAGAAATTGGCAACAAGTTCTGTTTGTTAAATCCCCAGTTCTTCTATGAGCAGCTTGTCCAGGACTCTTTCTCCAGCAGATTGGAAGGAGAAGATATTTCATCTTCCCGTTCAGTTTGGTCTTTGAGCAGTGCTGCCTGTGACATACTCACCTTTTAATAGTAAAAGAGCCCATTTGAATGATTAAAACAATAATTACTTCTGTGCTGTTGAAGTTTGCTGAGCTGAAACACCAGCTGAGCTCAGCAGAAGTTTTGTGAGGAGATTCAAAGCAAGTCAGGACTTTTCTCCTCACTGTGTGGGCAGAGCACCAGATGTAATGAGGACAGAGCACCAGATGTAATGAGGACAGATGTGCAGAGCAAGGCAACTTCCCCAAGGGTGCCAGGGTGGTCAAGGTTGCCATTAGCTTTCTTCTTGTTACCGTTCCTCTGTATCAGCATCCATTGACCTCAACAACTCTTTCTTCTTTCTCACCCTTTTATCTCTCCCACCCTTTTATCTCCTGTCTCTGACTCCAGTCTCTCTCATCTTTCTAGAAATTCCTGCTAGCCTGTTTTATTTTTTTCCCTTGCATCTTCAGCCTTTTCCACTCGCTTAATCCTCTTGATATGTTTTGGCCCAAATTCCCATCCCTTCCACTTCATCTGTTTTGCATACCATTCCTGCTGCTGAGGGATCTCTGGGGCATGAGAAAACCTGGGTTATTCCCTGCTGTCCTAGTTGTCCAAATAGCCAGGTCCCCAGCAGGTGTCTGTGTATTTTCATTCACAGGGGTTGAAAGTACAGTAACCTTCAGGGCTGGCTCAAGCTAAAATTAAGGCTGCAGACACCAGGCACCAAATGTTTCATTCAGCTCCCTAAGTTTGTCCTCTAGAGCTTCCACATGGTTTTGATTAGTATTCCGAGGGAGAGCTCACTGATGGAATTAGGGAGAAAGCAGACTGTCAATTTATTTATACCCGGCCTGAGGGCATAGCCATTGTGCATGTGTAAAGCTGTTGAGATGCAGGGAATATTCTGTAAGTGGGTGTGTATATGTGTTGACTGGAAGTGGGTTTGCAGGGAAAAGCTGTTGCCCCAAGGACTGAACAGTGACCTAAAGCCAGGAGAGGCCACTGATGGGGCTGTGCTGAATGTCAAAAATCCCTTTTAGGAAAAAATTGATCCCTCTGAAATTTTCTCTCTACTTGTATTTATTAGTATCTCCCAGCTCTAATTTTACTGTAATTCTCATTACCCTTGTGGAGAAATCTCTAATTTAACTCCTGGAGTCTTTCCACCTCCTTCAACAATATCTGTGATACAAAACTATCACTGTCTTTGTCTCCTGGAGTATTTAAAGCACATGAGTAATGAATAATAAAGTTTTTCCATTACAGTGCCATTTAGCCTGGGAAGTATTTTGAGGGCAAGCTGAGAGATATTGGAAATATTTAGTTGTGGGTATTCATTTGATGCATCAGTGCTGAGCATGAACGAACTGGTTTTCCAATACAATTTGATCCATTTTGTTTAGGAAAATTTGTATTGACAGTGTTGAGGCCAAATGATAAGTCTTTTATTTTTGTTCCCCTGTTTTGTATTACAGTGGAAAATAATTTGAACTCAGGCTATTATTAGGCATCACCTCTTCCCATTCTGTTTGTTGCAGTATAAAAGTGTGAAAAGGGTTTAAGAAAAGTTTTTCAGCTCCATTACTCTCTATAATAGCCAGGAAACAATTACCCTGTTATCCCTTAACATGATATCTGCAGAAGATTATTGCATGACAGAGCCCAAGGGACCAATTTGCATTGTGCAGAGGAATCTGGCGCATCAAGCTGAAGCTGGTCCAGACTGGTGCTTTGATGTAATGGAGAGCAAAACCTGTGTGGAGCTTTGAGCTGATCATTAAAGTAGGGTTTTAGCGTGTTTCTGAGGCTGGACTAATTAGGACTGATGAGCTTATCTGCAGCTTTCTGGTGCCGGGGTGCTGCTTCCTCCTTCAGAATTCACCTGGGTCCTTTTGGCATGGGAGGTGTTGCACCATGCTCCACTGGTCACACAGATGTGACCAGAGCAGGGGACAAAGCCCTGTGCCAGAGAAGAAGATGGGGTCACTGAGAATCCAGGCTGGCAGGACACTGCAGGGGAGGTGCTTCCTCCTGTACAGCTGTGACAAACAGACCGTGTGTTGTCACTTGGTAACACCCAGACGGCTTCCCTGCCATGGAGCTGTGCTTCCTACCAGCTCCTCAACCAAACCAGACTGCATCATTTCTACCTTTCTACCTTTCTTCTTTCTTTTAGGATATTTTCATAAGTCTGAGTTGTAAGCACAATCTCAAAATTTTTGCAGCTGGCTGTGTCACATGGCTGCAAGGGAAATGCCTGGAGGTCAGGCTTCCCTTTCAGTACTGCAGGTGGGACTGATTATTAACCACTACACCAGGTCCTGGCATTGCTGGCAGATGCCATCAATAACATTATTTCAACACGTCAGCTCTGTCCTCAGCTTCAGTTTAATGGCAGTCCTGCTCTGCACCTCCAGCTCCTTCCTCCCTCTGCTGAGGGAGGAAGAAAGGAGAGAGAAAATTGGCTGAGTTAAAATAAATAGATGTCCATGTTTGAGGTGAATAAAGTATGCTAACAGGCAATCCTCTGGCTGAGTCTCTAGCTGTTACTCCTGAGCTGTCTAACATCAAAGCAATATGGGTGCATCATCCAGCAGCTGACTTCAGTGCACGAACAGTTACTGTCTCAGGCTTCTGAGATGTGTTATAGTGTTAATATCATTATTATTATTGTTTTGCTCATAGTTTCTTAAGGCCTCTCCATATCCTGAGTAAAGCTCTAGGGAGTCATAAAGCCACAAGCTGAGTTTCAGCTCAGGCACTGTTTGCATCTCCTTGATAGCTGTTTAGTATGTTGCCTTAATCTTGGAAGCAAGACCCTGAGATGCACCCCAGGGAAAGCCTCGAGATGTTCTTTGTATTTTTTGCCCCTGAGAAAATAACTCTCTTGCTGTGGAAATGACATCTTTTTTCTCTGAAATGTCACCACTTCTGCCTGCTGGTTGTAACTCTGCCACACTACAATATCTTCAGTCTTTTAAAGTAAAATAATAAAACATTTAGGACTCTGTTTAGAGCTGCTGAGCATTCTTGTTGTTTTGTGTTAATAACCCTGAGTTCCCATAAACTTTTCCCTATATTTTTGTTTTTCTTATAAATTATTACTAAACTTTTTTTTGTGGCCCTGTCTTGCTTGGCAAATCTTGCAGTAGAGGTGAATAAGAGGAGAGTAGAAATGAAGTTAGACACTTAACCACCATGCTAAACATTAAGAGAATGTTCAGAGGCCAAAAGTCCGTTTTCCTGGGGCCCTAGACCCTGCCTAGCACTGAGGCTGTTCCCTCAGATTGAGTGTGCTTTTCTGAGCAGGTCCTTCCTTGTCCAGCCACTCAGAACATGTTTGAGTTCTGGATTATGTTCATCATAACTATGGATTCATGCTTTGCTCATAGGGCCTCAGAAAAGAAACAGAATTACAATATCTTGTCCATAGGGAAATGAGATCAGAGAGGGAGGTTTTTATGCCAGATGATATTTACATGTGCTGGACCTGCTAGAGAGGAAGTTATAGTGGTGCTGTGCAAATAGTTTCTGTCCTCTAACAAAAATGCACTGAAAAACTCCTCAGGAGTGCTGCACACATTTATGTGTGAAATCTCTTCTTTCTTCCATCCACCTGTGTGCTTTTGGCTCAGAAATAATCTTCCAGCTATACAGAGGTGCTCAGACCCCAGGATCCCAAAGCATTTTACAAAAATAACTTTATCTAGGAAAAGAGCAGAGCTCTGTCCCCTGTCATGGATTACTGAACACATTATGTTTTATAATATAAATTATAATATGTTCAGTACCCATGAGATGCTCACTAACAAATATCTAGTGGAGAGTGATGTGCAGCTCACACCATGCTTAGGGCCAGGGCTTATTCTGGACTCCTGAGAGTTGCTAAGGAAACAGCCTGGAATGGAGCTGGAAGTCTCTCAGAAGCTTGGCTGCAGAGATGTTTTTTGCTGCAACACCACACAGGGCTGTTATTGGCAGAGGCAGCAGCTGGTCCAGCCCCTGATGGGTGATGCAGTCTCTAAGTGCCAAAGATGAGGGACTCTGCAGTTTTAGTTTCTTTCTGGTTTATCTCAGCTCTGTTTGTCTCCTGCCCTCCTCTCACCAGAAGCATGAAACTGCCATCAATTACACTGACTTACTCTGATGCAGGCCCTTGGTGTAAAAACAAACACAGACTATTCACAACCAGCAAGGATCCACAGCTTGGAGAGTTCCTCTTGTGAAAGATGTAGTTGATAATCCAAACCCTGTTTGTGCCACTAGCTTTTAACAGACTGAGAAATTCCTTGGAGGTCTATGTTATTTTGCAATTACTTTGCAATTGATTTTCTTAAAAAACAATTCATAACTTGTTAAAGATCTCCTCCTCTCTTTTCTCCCCTTGTCCGGTTCCCTTTTCCATCTTTGCCACTGCCTAATGTTTACAATCACAGAACTTATTTTTTTCCCCCATTACTTAGGTAGACAGCTCCTCTAGAGAGAAAAAGAAAAACTGGATGATTTCTAAAAGTGGATTTACTGTCAGATTCTCCTGGGGCCCAATTCTTAAGTCTAATTCTTACAACGACTTCTGAAAATTTATTTGAGACATTTAAACTATTTGCCTCTGTTTCCCCTGCTGTAAAACAGAGGCTATTTTAGGATAGCTTCTGTAGACCATGTGCTGTTAATTAATTTACAAATGATTCTGTAGGGGAAACTTCCATATGCAGGAATCATGAAACCTTGTGCTTCCCTCCATCAGGGCCTGCAGCTGGGAACTCAGGAGCTGGAGGAGATGGGAAGCAAGTTCTGCCTTGGTTTGCTGATTCTGCACCTCAAATCCCTGCCCTGCAGCAAGGAGCTGATGGCTCAGGCAGCACTCCTGCTGGATCTGGAGGAGGAGATCACAGACAGGGCACAAAGGTCAGTGACTGTTGTATCCAGAGGGCTCTGCTGTGGGAATGCAGTTGGTGGGGCATGTTTTGGGTTTAAATCTGCAGAAATGGACTCTCCTTATGGCTGAGATTTGTATTTTGGAAGCTGCAGTGTATGGAGAGCAATTGGAATTGAGATGTAAATAAATAAACTATTGAAACAGTGGGTCTGTGCCCTGCAGCCATCCATGTGGAGAAAAAAGGTGAAAGAGAAGTACCTGTTCTCTGTTTTCCAGTGATTTTCCATTTTCCTATCAAAACTCACTGGAAGATGGGGATAGTACTGCCCCA
>NW_005054313.1:122262-126019 GCF_000277835.1 Geospiza fortis
GGGGTTCTGTCCAGCTCAGAGCCTCCATGGAGAGGATCTCTTAGAAGAAAGGCATTATCTAAGTGCTGCACTGTAGGGAACAAGTATTGCAGATTATAAAAGGACATTGATAGCAAGATTTAGAAATTCTGGACCTCATACTGCAAGTATATTCCTATAAATTCTTTTCCTCACTGCATGGAGTCCTTCAGTCATTTAGAGCATAGATTTATGACTTTTTGATGGACAGAAAGAAGTTCTGATCCCGCTGCTTATTTAGGACATGTTTTTCCAAATTGCAAAATTAATTTACTTGTTTCCTGTGTTCAGTGGGAGGTATTTAAGTGAGTTTGCCCCATTATAAATACAAGAGGAATTTGACCTGGAAAAGTGTCTGAGTATGAGACTATTCAGCTTGAATTTGTGATGAAGCAGAAATACATAATTTCTCTAGGCCATCATCACTTGTTAGTGCTATGTGCATCACATATGTTTGCAAGAATGTTTTTCCAAGACACATGGAGAAAGAAGACTTAGTGATGTGACATGATTTGAAGTTCCCCGATGGCTTTGTCATCAAAGAGCTCTCTCAGCTTCATCAATGAGCATCAAGTTTTTCAGTTGCAGAAATACCCCTGTAATTTATAGCAGACTTCCAGTCTCTCCCCTGCAGGAACATTTACCCAACACTAGCACCACCTGTTCCTCATGCCAAAACCCATTCTTGCAAGCTTGTTCACAGTTTTAAATGTTTATGAGGGACTGTTTAAAAAGAGGGATAAAATGTAGAGACATTCCTTTGGATTAGATGTGCTCACTTGTAGTGTGAACATATAAATGAAGCAATTAAGGTGGATGCTACACACCATCCATGTTGTGGACAGCCATCCAAAAAATCATTGCTATGTCATTAGAGAGAGCTGCTGGAGCCTGGCTAGGTGGATGGTTTTGGGATATAAATCAAACTTTTGAACTGGAGCTAGAAGGGCCTTTGCATGAAAATAATGTAGTAGAAGAAAAACATCAAACCCTGACTTCTCTCAAACATTGACAAAAAGCCATCTGGTCACAGTAACTCAGTGAGCATTTTCTCTGATCTTTGTAGCCTTCTGTTACTTTTTCCTTTAGCTGACTTTACATTAATTGGAATTCATTCTGTTTATCCTATACTGTGTGGTAGTTGATCAGTACAGAAGGAAGATCTCTAGTGACAAATATTTTTAAAGAAGTTAACAAAAAATAAAAGTTCTCTTACTTTGTAAAACTCCCAAGTGTCCTCAGTAGCTGAAAGAAAAGTCTTCTCCCTCTTCAAGTTTGCCCAGCAGTAGCGAGCACTCCGTGGCATCCAGGAATGAATGTCATTGCTAAAAGGCAATTCATAGGTAGTTGTTAATTTTCACTTCACTGGGTGTAATTGCAAGTTTGTGAAATTTTAGTAGCTTGGATGTAATTTGTTACTATTTGCAGACCAGGTAAGCAGCTGAATTGATAATCCTACCCAGAGGTGTCACATTGCAGGAGCTGGTTGCAAATGCTGTGTGAAGGGAGATGCAGGGACCAAAGTGTTTGCTAACATATTCTCTTTAAGAATAAATAATTCATGGAAAATGATTGTGCAGCATATTGATTCTGATTCAGAAAATTAGTACTTTCCTCCCATGTTTCTCTGAGCCTAGCCGAGAGAATTCCATGGTTTGGTTTTAGTGGGAATATTGGAACCAATGGAAGAATGCAGAATACAGAAGGCTCACTGATACAGACAGGAGGGCGACTATTTCTACATGCTCTCTCTACTCACAGGTTTTGAAAAAAAATAAATAAATTTTTCTTTATCAAAACATTTCTCTGGAGGAAGCTGAGGGGTGACACTCAGTCTAATATTAATCTGTAAATATTAAGTCTAATCTAGTTCTGAGAGGTAACAACAAAACCTTGCAGCTTTAGTGCTGGTATATCATGACATCAATGGAAATTATACCCTGCTGCTTCCTAGGATAGACCCTCCTCTGTGGGTTTGAGTGAAATGTTTGTAGCTTAAAATTAGCTCTGTTTTCCTGTGTGCTTTCCAGAAAAATGCACAGTATCCTTACATGCTTTCTATACTTTTCCTCAGAAAGTGTGAGTAGGTGTGAATAAAAATACCCACATTTCTGTGTACTTTGCCAAAGCAAAATCAGATTTAGGGATCCTTCAGGTGTAAAACAGAAAACGTTCTGGGTGGTCACTTGGTAAATTTTTTTTCTTAAATGCTTTAAATAGTTAACAGCAGTGTGTTTTGAACAGCTTTCAAGCTATCCCTGTTCCAGAAGTCTGCAGTGTCCTGGTCCCAGGAAATGATATGCATGACAGATATTTAAGTGGGAGGCAATAGCTTTTACTGTAGCTAATGTTTTCTGGCAAAGGAAAATGTGTCCCAAAGACTGTCCTGCTGATGAGTCTAGAAAGAGATACAAATATGTGTGAAGCTTTCCATAGCAGTATTCACCAAAATCAAAAGAAAAAGTTATTGTTGTTCAGCCTGGATGAAAACACGAGCTTTTCTTGGTTGTTAGGGTTTTGTTTTGTGGAAATCAAGCTGAAATTAAGCTGTGAGCAGTGTGATGTATTGCACAGTGGTGATGTTAAATACATCTATCTCAATCTAATGTGTTTTCTGTGTATGGGTTTCCAAGTGCCCATCTCTGTAATACTCTGGGTGACAGGTCAAGCTGTGGAACAAGAAGTTAATCCAGCACTGGATAAAGCTGACTCCCAGATGAAATGTCTCATTGCAAAGGTACAGAGATCAAAAGCTGTGGAGGCAGAGATCTCTTCTGTTGTGAAATCCCTGCAGTTCATGTCCTGCATTTGTCTCTCTTTGCCCTGGTGTCTGCTCTGCGTGGCACTGACTTGGCATCTCAGCATCTCCCTCCGACAGCAAACATTTTCACCTGTCAAGGTTCATAACTGTTTGTGTCCTTTAATTTTCCTCTTCAGGCTCTCTGTGCTCTGGGTGTGCTGCAGCCTGATTCTCTCACCACTGCTGTGAGGGGGATAAAGGAGCAGGCTGGACCCTGCTTCCCTGGAATAAACTGTTTGCTGTGCACTTTATAGAGCTCTGTCAGAGCCAGTGGTCAGTAAATTGGAGGCAGGTAATAGCTGTCAGGGAAGTGCCTGCTCTGAAGGAGGCATCCTGTGAGAATGGGGATTTCTCACACCACATCAAGTCCATTGTGCTCAGTGTGCTGTCTCTAATGAGCCAAAGGGAGGTGGAAGAAGCCTTTAGCAGACCTAACTAAACACAGTTTGGTGCACAGACAAGAATTTCTTCCTGTCCCCACTCCACAATCTCTCTTTGCTCTAAATTGTCAACTGCAAAAGGAATCATTCACAAGCATGAGTGGGGCCACACTTCGAATAAATTCACAGCAGAAGCAGTGCTACCTCTGAGAGTAACAAAGAGGGGCTGAACTTCCACCAGTGGGGCTGTGTGGCTAATGGGACAGGGGAATATTTCCCCTAAACACATGATGTCCCAGGATACCATGAAGCTGGTCTAACAGCTCTGTTTTCAACACGTGGCAGCTGTCTCAGGAACCTGCCAAAAACGGAGGAAGTACAAGATGCAGCACAGAAGATGCATTAGAGCTACAATGTGTGATGTGAGGAAGAAAGGTTAAATTGCTCCAGGCATTAGTTGGTCTTTTAATTATCAATCTGTGCTTCTGGGACACGTATTGACTCTCACATTCAGGCACCCTCATGTTACACAAGACCTCTGTAAGGACTTAGTTGTTGT